>NC_066519.1:5602744-5623909 GCF_024679095.1 Eriocheir sinensis
AATTATCTAAAAGGACGTTGACCGTATTATCTAATGGTCTGAAAAGTGGCAAAATTTGAGGCGTACACAGAAGGGCGTGAGGGACAAAGTCATTTTTTTCTAGTTTTTCTAGTTTGCACTGGGAAAAGCAGACGACGTTATATTTGGTGTATGTACCGAGGGTCGATTTTCCCTTGCAACTTATATATTGTTCTTCCTGTGATGTGTAGCCTGTCTCTCCCAGTGCAAACTAGAAAATATGTGCTTAGTCCCTTACGCCACTTCTCCAGACGCTTCATATGTCCTTCAACGTTGACATGTATAAAGTCACGTACTGCGGATCCAGAAACAGGAGCCACACATACAGTCGTGCGTGGGAAGCCTCTGCATCAACTCTAGGGGTCCATATCATTAGTGACCTGAAACCAAGAAAAGCACGATAAGTCTGCCTGTAAAGGATCCAGCACCATGCACGAGTTCATTGCGAAGACCTTTGAATGTGAGAAACTGGCAGTCATGTTATTTATTTCATTGCTCGTTGGTTAGACTCCACCTAGAATACTCAGTGCAGTTCTGGTCCCCCATTTACGAGAAGTGCATCGAATTACTCACTAAGGCACAGCGATGCACCACGAAAATGATACCATCTTAAGGTCACAGCCGCATGTAAAATAGACTTACTTGACTCTCTTCGCTAGAAAAAAAGACACCTACAAGGAGACGGGGAGGCGGGAAGTTATGGTTTGGTTCATAGCGAGGAAATTTGAATGTGAGACAATGGGAGTCATGTTAATTGTTCCAGTACTCATTGGTTACACCTCACCTGGATTACGCAGGCCGGTTCTCTTCGACCATTTATAGAGGAAACATCAAATCATCCGTGTAGGTACAGCGATGCACCACGAAAATCATGCCGTCGTTGAGGACACAGCCGCATGAAAATCGACTCATGTAACTCTACGCTGGAAAATAGACAACTAAAGGGGTGAAGGGAGGAGGGGAGAGCAATGTTTGGGTTCACAGCGAGGAATTTTGAATGTGAGAAGCTGGGTGTCACGTCATTTGTTTCATCACTCGTGGTGTGACCTCACCTTGAATACGCGGTGCAGTATGGTCACAGTCAAATGGTCTTCAAAAGCCTCAGTCACACCATTTTCTTCTGCAAACTAACCCGAGACCTGGAAATAACGATCTACCGCTTGAAGAGGGATGACATTGCAAGAGTTTACATTCATCAAACTGACCGAACCGCCTTTAGGATAACCCTGCAGAAGTATTACTAGCGTTAAACTTAGCGTTAAACTGATCAACTCCCTTATTGCATTGCTCGTTACTTTGTTGCAATAGAAGGAAAAAGAATGCTCTCCTGCTTTAATTAGTTCTGATAATCACTGAATGATCTGAAGAATAGACTAATTTAGTATAGCAAGCAGCCTTTTTATAACCCAACATACTTTGTTTTCTGTTGCCTGCTTTTCTATGTTTCCATTTTGAACAAATGCCTCCCTTTTCATATATTTCCCCATTGTTTCTTACCACCCCTCCTCTCTTCCTCTTCCTATTCCCTTCCCCCTAAACTCTTCCTCTTCCTCCTCCTCCTCCTCCTCCTAATCTCTTTCTCCTTCCTCTCTCCATTCCCATATTTCATTCCTCTCTTTTCCTTCCTCTCATGTTAATCTTTTCCTCCCTCTTCCTCTCCCTCTCCCTCCTCTTCGGTTCTCTCTTCTCTCCTTCTCTCATTCCCCTTTTTCTATCTCTCTCCTCACCCTCTTTCTCCCTCATCCCATCTCTATCCTCTCCCTCCCTTCCACTCTCTCTCCTCACCCTCCTTCCTTTCTTCACTCTCCCTCATTCCTTCTCTCTCCCCTCCCTCTTTCCTCCATTTCCCTTCTGCCTCCTATCCTATCCTTTCTTTCTTCCCTCTCTCATTCTCTCTTTCACCTCTTTCTACCCTCTCTTCCGTTCTCTTTTCTCTTCTTACCTTTCTTTTCCCTTCCTCTTCCTCTCTTCCCTCCCCTTTCCCATACCCTCCCTCTCCCTCTTCTTTCCCTTCCTCCCTTCCTCCTCCCATCCTGCCTCCCCCCTTTCTTCTCTATCCTCTCTCTCCCTCCCTACCTCCCTCCCTCCCTCCCCCTTCCCCCCCTCCCCCCCTTCAGGTCACCCAAAACACTCTTCTCGGTCCTTTAAACTCTCCCAAATTTCCTTCTTTAAAACCTGACCAGTCCGAAATGTGGAAATCGCTTTGCACTCACATTTGACCCCATTTCCCTCAATTCCCGGCCAGGTAAGGGGATTGGATTTCAGAAGCTGGTAGGGGAGGAGTTGGGGAAGGTGTGGGGTGCTGGGGAGGGGCGCACAGGGTGTGGGGAGGCGTGGGGAAGCGGGGAAAGGAAGGGGAAGTCAGGGTCAGGAGGAGGGATTCGGACGAGGCGTTCAACGGAGGCTCAATCGATAGCTTTCTGTTTGTTTACATGTGACCAAACGAGTGTCGCTTGCCCCGCCACGAGTGTCTTTCTCTCTCTCTCTCTCTCTCTCTCTCTCTCTCTCTCTCTCTCTCTCTCTCTCTCTCTCTCTCTCTCTCTCTCTCTCTCTTTCTGATAAAGTCCCACATCATAAATTACTTTATAAATTAAAGCAAATAGGTATTGACGGTCAAATAAACCAATGGATCGTGAATTGGTTGAGCAACAGACAACAAAGAGTGGTGATTGACGGATTTAACTCAGAGTGGGCGCCGGTCACTAGTGGCGTCCGTCAGGACTCGGTTCTTGGCCCAGTGCTCTTCATTATTTACATCAACGACGTGGATGTTGGACTCAATAATCGCATTAGTAAATTTGCAGACGACACAAAGATTGGTAACTCGATTCTCACTGACAAAGACAGGCAAAGCCTCCAAGAGGATTTGCACAAAATTTCAGCTTGGTCGGATAGATGGGAGATGCCCTTTAACGTAGACAAGTGCCAGGTCCTTCAAGTTGGAACAAGAAATAAGTTCGAATACGAAATGCGCGGCGTTAAACTCACAAGCGTTCAATGCGTTTAGGACCTGTGGGTCAAAATCGCGTCAAACCTCAAATTCTCACATCAATGCATCGATGCAGCAAATAAAGCAAACAGAATGTTGGGCTTCATTGAAAGAAACTTTTTATTCAAGAATAAAGATGTAATACTTCCGCTCTACAATAGTTTAGTCAGACCCCACTTGGAATATGCTGTACAGTTTTGGTCTCCTCACCATGCAAAGGACATTGCTAAATTAGAAGGTGTTCAGCGTCGGGCAACAAAAATGATCCCTTCCTTGTGCAACAAATCCTACGAAGAAAGGCTTTCCACCCTTAACATGTTCTCTCTTGAGAAACGTCGCCTCCGAGGAAAACTGATCGAATGTTTTAAAATACTTAATGGTTTCACGAATGTAGACAGAACAAAATTGTTTATGATCGATGACACTTTGCGAACGAGGAACAATGGCATAAAACTCAAATGTAGACAAGTAAAATCAGACTGCACCAAATTTTTCTTCACCAACGTTGTAGTGCGAGAATGGAATAAGCTCCCACCGTCAGTGGTCCAGTGTAACACGATTGACTCCTTTAAAAACAAGCTCGACCGTCACTTCCTAGAACTTAATATTAACTAAATTAGAAAAGCAACGCTTTGGAGCCTTCTGATTAGTGTAGATTCACTTAGGTTTAAGGACAGACCACCTAGTCTGCATCATGGGGTCTGTGTGGTCTGATCTTCTATGTAAATCTATGTAAATCTCTCTCTCTCTCTCTCTCTCTCTCTCTCTCTCTCTCTCTCTCTCTCTCTCTCTCTCTCTTTAATTTCTCTGTATTTCTCTTTTATCACATTCTCTCATATCCTCTTTTTCTTTTGTCTCATCGTTCTTGCTCTTCTTACATTTCTCCAATTCCTTCTTCACTAAATCTCTTCCTTTCTCTTCCTTCTTTTCTCACTTTCATTTCTCCCTCCTTTCTCCCCTTCGCCTCCTTCCTCTTCCTTCCTCTGCCTCTTCTTCCCCTACTTTACGTCCTTTGCTCTTTTTCTTTTATTTATCATTCCATTCGTATCTTCCCTCCCTTTCTTCCCCTTTTCTTCCCTTTCCTTTACCTTTCTTTATTCCCTTCTTCTTCTCTTCCCTCCTCTCCTCTTTCCACTTCTCCCATCCTATTCCCTTCCCCCTCCTCCCCTTCCCTTTCCTCCTCTTCCCCCTCCTCCCCTCCTTTCCTCTCCTCTCCTCACCTCTTCCTTCCCTTATCTCTTCTTAGCTTCCCTCCCTCTTCCCCCACCTCCACTTTCCTCTCCTCCTCCTTCCCTTCCAACACCAGCGACGACAACAGTACTAACGTAAATCTCATTCATGCATTGCCTAACTCTGTAATAAGTACCGACGAAGTCCTAAATGCTCTCCAATCCCTTAAAACAAATAAAAGTCCCGGACTTGACAAAACATATCATATACTACTTAAAGAAACAATGAGCGAAATACTTTCCTCTCTCACAACCATATTCAATATGTCCTTGTAACAAGCCATCGTCCCTTCGAATTGGAAAAAGGCTAACGTAACACCGATTTTTAAGAAAGGAGACAAAAAAAATATAAGGTAATTACAGGCCCATTAGTCTAACTTCAGTTGTTGGTAAGCTACTCGAGAGCATAATTGGAGACAAAATTGTGAGTTACCTTGAAAGCCACTCATTAATTGGGGATTCACAACATGGCTTCCGTAACAAGAGATCCCGCCTATCAAACCTACTAACCTTTTATAACGACCTCTTCTCAGTTTATGACGTAACCAAATCACTGGACATAGTCTACCTTGATTTCCCGAAATCGTTTGATAAAGTTCCACACCATAAATTACTTTACAAATTAAAGCACAGTTTCTCCACCTATCCACTCGACACAATCTTCCAAACAACTATCCCCTATTCTTTGACAACACTCAGCTGTCACCTTCTTCAACACTAAACATCCTCGGTCTATCCTTAGCTCCTAATTTTAACTGGAAACTTCATATCTCTTCTCTTACTAAATCAGCTTCCTCGAGGCTGGGCGTTATGTACTGTCTCCGCCAGTTCTTCTGCCCCGCACAGTTGCTATCCATTTACGGAGGCCTTGTCCGCCCTCGTGTGGAGTATGCATCTCATGTGTGTGTGTGGGGGGGAGGGGGGGGGGTCCACTCACACAGCTCTCCTTGACAGAGTGGAGTCAACGGCTCTTCGTCTCATCAGCTCTCCTCCTCATACTGATAGTCTTCTACCTCTCAAATTCCGCCGCCATGTTGCCTCTCTTTCTATCTTCTATCGATATTTTCATGCTGACTGCACTTCTGAACTTGCTAACTGCATGCCTCCCCCCCTCCCTCTGCCTCGCCACACACGACTTTCTACTCAAGCTCATCCCTTTACTGTCAAAATCCCTTACGCAAGAGTTAACCAGCATCTTCACTCTTTTATCCCTCACGCTGGTAAACTCTAGAACAATCTTTCTTCATCTGTATTTCCTCCTGCCTACGACTTGAACTCTTTCAAGAGGAGGGTATCAGGACACCTCTCCTCCCGAAATTGACCTATCTTTCGGCCACTCCTCTAACTCTTTTTAGGAGCAGTGAGTAGCGGGCTTTCATTTTAACATTTGTTACCTTTTTTATGCCCATGAATTGACTCCTCTGCTGTAAAAAAAAATCGACGGTCAAGTACACCAATGGAATGCGAATTGATTGAGCAACAGACAACATAGAGTGGTGATCGACGGATTTAACTCAGAGTGGGCGCCATTCACTAGTGGCGTCCCTCAGGGCTCGGTTCTTGGCCCAGTGCTCTTCATTATTTACATCAACGATGTGGATGTTGGAATCAATAATCTCATTTGTAAATTTGCAGACGGCACAAAGATTGGTAGCTTGGTTCTCACTGACGAAGACAGACAAAGCCTCCGAGAAGATTTCCACAAAATTTCAGCTATGTCTGATAGATGGGAGATGCCCTTAAATGTAGATAAGTGCCAAGTCCTTCAAGTTCGAACAAGAAATAAGAGGTTCGACTACGAAATGCGTGGCGTTAATCTCAAAAGGGTTCAATGCGTCAAGGGCCTTGGTGTCATAATCGCGTCAAACCTCAAATTCTCACAGCAATGCATCGATGCAGCAAATGAAGCGAACAGAATGCTGAGCTTCTTAAAAGAAACTTTTTACTAAAAAATAAGGAAGTAATGCTTCCCCCTTACAATAGTTTAGTCAGACCCCATTTGGAATATGTGTTACAGTTTTGGTATCCTCACCGTGCAAAGGACATTGCTAAATTAGAAGGTGTTCAACATCGGGCAACAAAAATGATCCCTTCCTTGCGCAACAAACCCTCCGACGAGAGGCTCTCGACCCTTAACTTCTCTCTTGAGAAAGGTCGCCTTCGAGGAAAACTGATCGAATGTTTTAAAATACTAAATGGCTTTACGAAAGTGGACAAATAAAAATTGTTTATGATCGATGACACTTTGCGAACGAGGAACAATGGCACAAAACTTAAATGTAGACAAGTATATTCAGAATGCACCAAATTTTTCTTCACCAACGTTGTAGTGCGAGAATGGAATAGCTCACACCTTCAGTAGTCCAGTGCAACACAATTGACTCCTTTAACAAAAACTCGACCGCCACTTCCTTCAACTTAATATTAAGTAAAGTAGAAATGCAAAGTTTTGCAGAATGTAGAATCACTTAGGTTTAAGGACAGACCACCTAGTCTGGACCATGGAGTCTGTGTGGTCTGATTTTCTATGTAAATCTATGTAAATCCTTCCCTTCCTTTACTCCCCTCCCCTCCCTTCCCCTTCCTTCACCCTCCTCTCCATTCCCTCCTCCCACTCTCCCTCCTCCTCCTCCTCCCCTTCCCCCTCCCCCTCCCTTGGGTAATGTGTGAATGCAAGAGGAAAATCCTATTTTTTTCACCCACACAGGACACCTCTCTCTCTCTCTCTCTCTCTCTCTCTCTCTCTCTCTCTCTCTCTCTCTCTCTCTCTCTCTCTCTCTCTCTCTCTCTCTCTCTCTCTCTCTCTCTCTCTCTCTCTCTCTCTCTCTCTCTCTCTCTCTCTCTCTCTCTCTCTCTCTCTCTCTCTCTCTCTCTCTCTCTCTCTCTCTCTCTGTTGCCATTCTATTTTTTATCAATAGAATCCCATCAAGATTTTTTGTCCTTTTCTTTATTGTTCTTAAATTCATTGTTTAGGTTAATTAAAATTTTCTCCCATTTTTTACTCCTCCTCCTCTTCTTCTTCCTCTCTACTTTTACTTTCTGCCTCTTATTCTTTCTCTTACACTTCTCCTCCTCCTCCTCCTCCTCCTCCTCCATCTCCTCCTCCTCCTCCTCCTCCTCCTCCTCCTCCTCCTTCTTCCCTTCATGATCTTCCTTCTTCTCGTCGTTCTCTTCCACCCTTCTCCTTCACCTCCTTCCATCCTTCATCTCTCTCCAGTATCCTCCTTCCTATCCTCCTCCCCTTCCTTCTCTTTTTCTTTTTCCTTTTCTTCCTCTTTCTTCCAAATTCTACATCTCCTTCCTTCCATGTCTTTCTTTATTCACCCCTCCTCCCTCTTATTCCTTTTCCTTCTCATCATCATCTTCCCTCCTCTTCCTCCTTTGTTCTTTATTCTTCTTTTCTATTCATTATTTCATTCGTGTCTCCCCTTCCTCCCCTCCACTCCCTTTCCCTTTCCTTTCCTTCCTCTTCTACAATTCTCTTCTCTTTCCTTTCCTTCTATTTCCACTCTTACTTTCATCTTTCCTCCCCTTCCCCTCCCTTTCCTCCTCTCCTCTCCTCTCTCCTACTCTTCCCTCCCTATATCTTGTTTTAGCTTTAGAGTTTAGATCTTTAAGTACCTCAACAAGCTCAGTAACGTAGACCATGCAAAAAAAATCGACTTCAAACTAACCCGAGACCTGAAATAAAAAATGATCCCTCACTCTTCGGCGTGGCAATGCAGTACAGACATCAGCAGGAGGTGTTTTCCTCTGACCTCGAACCAAGTAATCCGCCACGGCAACAACCTTCCTGCAGAAATGGTCAGTGCGGAAACGATGAAACTCCTTCCAGAACAGCTTAGGCAGATATTTCGTTTCAACAGGAGGGAATTAAACGATCTGTTGCGTACGTGAGTCGGGTCTTGTAGCTTGTTCCGAAGGTCATTCAATTGGCTGACGAAAAGATGAAATTACCATAGCGGGCAATCTCGTAATGAGCCAGTAGGATTTGTGTGGCCTGCTCTTCCACGTTTCCATGTTTCGTTGACTAATCTACTGTTAATCTCTCTCCTACATCATCCTCTTCCTCTTCTTCTTCTTCTTCTTCTTCTTCTTCTTCTTCTTCTTCTTCTCCTTTTTCTACTTCTTCTTCCTTCACTATTCTCTACGTCAACTTGTCATCCTCATTATTTCCTAACTTTAATCTACTACTTTCCTTTTTTCCCCTCCTCTTCTTCTTCCTCCTCCTCCTCTTCTTTTCTCTACTACTCTTCAAGTTGTCCTCCTCCTCCTCCTCCTCCTCCTTATCTTCCTCCTCCTCCTCTTTATTTACCTCAGCTTTATCATATTCGTAATTCTCCTTTACTTCCTCCTCCTCCTCCTCCTCCTCCTCCTCCTCCTCCTCCTCTTCCTCCTCCTCCTCCTCCTCCCTTCGTAACCAACTGATAATCCCTTCATCACCTTATCTCCTTATCTTCCAGCTAATCCGGAGAGAGAGAGAGAGAGAGAGAGAGATTTACATAGATTTACATAGAAAATCAGACCACACAGACCCCATGGTCCAGACTTGGTGGTCTGTCCTTAAACCTAAGTGATTTTACATTAATCAGAAGACTCCAAAACGTTGCATTTCTACTCTAGTTGATATTAAGTTGAAGGAAGTGACGGTCGAGCTTATTTTTGAAGGAGTCAATCGTGTTACACTGGACCACTGACGGTGGAAGCTTATTCCATTCTCGCACTACAACGTTGGTGAAGAAAAATTTGGTGCAGTCTGAATTTACTTGTCTACATCTGAGTTTTACGCCATTGTTCCTCGTGCGCAAAGTGTCATCGATCATAAACAGTGTTGATCTGTCTACATTCGTGAAACCATTAAGTATTTTAAAACATTCGATCAGTTTTCCTCGGAGGCGACGTTTCTCAAGAGAGAACATGTTAAGGGTAGAAAGCCTTTCTTCGTAGGATTTGTTGCGCAAGGAAGGGATCATTTTCGTTGCCCGACGCTGAACACCTTCTAATTTAGCAATATCTTTTGCATGGTGGGGAGACCAAAACTGTACCGCATATTCCAAGTGGGGTCTGACTAAACTGTTGTAGAGCGGAAGTATTACATCTTTATTCTTGAATACAAAGTTTCTTTTAATGAAGCCCAACATTCTGTTCGCTTTATTTGCTGCATCGATGCATTGCTGTGAGAATTTGAGGTTTGACGCGATTTTGACCCCCAAGTCTTTGACGTATTGAACGCTTTTGAGTTTAACGCCGCGCATTTCGTATTCGAACTTCTTATTCCTCGTTCCAACTTGAAGGACCTGGCACTTGTCTACGTTAAAGGGCATCTCCCATCTATCAGACCAAGCTGAAATTTTGTGCAAATCCTCTTGGAGGCTTTGCCTGTCTTCGTCAGTGAGAACCGAGCTGCCAATCTTTGTGTCGTCTGCAAATTTACTAATGCGGTTATTGAGTCCAACATCCACGTCGTTGATGTAAATAATGAAGAGCACTGGGCCAAGGACCGAGCCCTGAGGGACGCCACTAGTGACCGGCGCCCACTCTGAGTTAAATCCGTCAATAACTACACTTTGTTGTCTGTTGCTCAACCAATTCGCGATCCATTGGTTTACTTGACCGTCAATACCTATTTGCTTTAATTTGTAAAGTAATTTATGATGCGGGACTTTATCAAACGCTTTCTGGAAATCAAGATAGACTACGTCCAGTGATTTGGTTACGTCATAAACAGTGAAGAGGTCGTTATAAAAGGTTAATAGGTTTGATAGGCAGGATCTTTTGTTTCGGAAGCCATGTTGTGAGTCCCCAATCAATGAGTGGCTTTCAAGGTAATTCACAATTTTGTCTCTAATTATGCCCTCAAGTAGCTTACCTACAACCGAAGTTAGACTAATGGGCCTGTAGTTACCTGGTACTTTTTTGTCTCCTTTCTTGAAAATCGGTGTCACGTTAGCCTTTTTCCAATCTGAAGGGACGATGCCTTGTCGCAAGGACATATTGAATACGGTTGTGAGGGAGGAGAGTATTTCGCTCTTTGTTTCTTTCAGCAGAGTTGGATATACTTTGTCAGGTCCAGGACTTTTATTTGTTTTAAGTGAGTGGAGAGCTTTAAGGACTTCATCGGTTGTTATTTCAAAATTAGGCAATGCATGCTCGAGATTTACAATAGTACTGGTGTTGGTGGTAGCGAGAGGAAGACTGTTAGTATTAAACACCGAGGAAAAGTAATTGTTTAAGAGGTTTGCAATGTGTTGGCTGTCAGTCACTAGTGCACCGTCGCTGTTTGTTAAAGGTCCAATACCACTTTTGATCGCCTTTCTGTTGTTTATGTAACTGAAGAAAGATTTCGGATTATTTTTACAGTTGGCTGCAATATTTTCTTCGTATCTACGCTTTGCCTGACCTACTAGTCTTTTTACTCGTCGCCTGGCATCATTATAAAGTCTAATATTTTCGGGCGTGCTTTGTTCTTTCTTTAACCTGTAAAACAATTTTCTCTCATTGACTGATTGTTTAATTTCGCTATTAAACCACGGTGGGCTTTTATTAGTGTTAATTCGCTTCTCGCACAAGGGGACGAATGTGTTCTGCTGAGTGAGTAAGTGATTTTTAAGGCTTAGCCAGGCTTCCTCTACGTTGCCGTCATCTGATAGTTGTATTTCTGTTAGTTTTTGTCGGATTTCTACGAAGTTAGCTCTTTTGAAATTGGGCACCTTTACTTTATTTTCAGTCACTGATGATTGAGCTTTAATGTCGACGCGCACTAATTTATGATCGCAAGAACCGAGGTGTTCTCCTACCGTGACACTACTGATTAGGTTATCTTGGGTCGTTATAACAAGGTCGAGTATATTATTTTGTCGAGTTGGCTCAGAAACCATTTGGCTTAGATAATTTTCTTCTAGAAATTCGATCATTCTATGTGACTCGCCTTCTGTACCTGACAGTGTCGCCCAGTCGATATGGGGGAGGTTAAAGTCTCCTAATATCAGTGAGTCGCTGTTATTAAGTGACTGCCTTAAGACGCTGTACATTTCAAGGTCGTCATCGAGTGATTGCCCGGGATGTCTGTAGGTGACAGATATATTTAAGTTGACTTTTGCAATATTTACTCGCACGCACAAATGTTCAACGTTACTGTTTCCCGGTGTTTTGTCAGTGGGTTGCAAATAGCTTTTGACATAAAGGGCGACGCCACCGCCTCTACGGTTTACACGATCTTTGTTGAAGAGTCTGTAGCCATCTATGTTGTATTCGGAACTTAAATCAATATTTGTGGTGTCGATAAATGTTTCGGTTATAGCAATTATGTCAAAATTTTCTGTTAAAGCAAGACATCTCAGTTCATCAAATTTGTTGCTTAGGCTACGCGCATTGAAACTAAGGATTTTTAAGTTATCTAGAGGCTTAGTAATAGAAGTGGTGGTACTTGCGGGGTCACGGTTACGGGTTTGTTGCGATGCACGGCGTCTATTTACACGGGTGGGGTGGAGGGACGTGGCCGTGACTCGTTTTTTGTTCGGATGACACGCACTGCTTCGTTGAGGAGCCTTCCGAGTCTGGCTGCCCCGATGGGAGAAAGGTGCAATCCGTCCCTGTGAAAGAGCTCATTTTGTCCATAGAAATTGTCCCATGCGTTTAGGAACTCCACGTCAAGCTCCCTGCAAAGAGTCTGTAAGCGGTTGTTTAGGCTGAAGGCCTTACTGAAAAAGTCGCTCTCCGCCCAAGTCCGTGGTAGAACTCCTGAAATCAAAATGTTAGGGGATTTAGTCTTATACTGCTGGATGAGCCTACGGTACTTCTCCAGGAGTTCCTCAGACCGGGTCGTGGTGATGTCGTTCGTACCTGTGTGAATAACAAACAGTGAATCATTAGTAGCCTGGGGGGATATCTCCTCAAGAGCAGCAGTTATGTCGTCGATCCCAGCACCAGGATAGCAATAGTTCCGTCTTCGACGAGGAACTCTGCCGCAGAACTCAACGACCTGCTGGCGAATCATGGAGTCACCCACCAGGAAGGTGCTCTCCTGCTCGTCCTCCTCCTCCAGAATGGCAAACCTGTTGAAGCAATGAACAGGATAAATCGCTTGTCTGGCTGGTTTGGCTCCTCCATTCACGACGGTGAAGCCATCATGGGCGGTGCCACTAGCATCCTCCCGTTGCGTGGTGTTGTCCGCTGGTGTCGACGGTACCGCTGAGGGCAAGGGGGCGGTTGGAGAAGGGTTTGGCACCACAGCAACGTTAGCCTGGATGAATTCCTGCAAGGAGGCAACAGTGCGAGAAAGCTCTATTATTTTATTCTGACCTGCTTCCATCTTCTCTTCTTGCTCCTGCAGTCTGGTCTCGAGATGCTGCCTGGTGAGAGAAAGCTCTATTATTTTATTCTGGCCTTCTTCCATCTTCTCTTCCTGCTCCTGCAGTCTTGTCTCGAGATGCTGCCTGGACAGACACAGTCGACAGACAGCAGAACGCCCTGTAAAAGTGAGCTGAGAAGCTACCGTTACAAGTACTGCACTTCTTAGGCGCCATCTTAGCTGAAATGAAAGAGATAAAACACAGAGTGAAGGGGATTAGGAAAGGGGTGAGGTGTGAGATGTAGTTTAGTAATGGAGGAAAAGTGAGAGAGAGGAGGAGTAGGAAGGGATGTGAGGTGAGTAAAGAGTGTGAAAGAGAGGAGTGTTATATCAAGGAGGATTAGGAAATAGGTGAGGTGGTAGAGAGGAGGAGTTGGAATGGATGTGAGCTGCGAAAAGAGTGGGAAAGCGGGGCGGTGAGTGAGGTGTATGAGATCAAGGAGGGTTAGGGAAATAGGTGAGGTGGGAGAGAGGAGGAGGAAGAGATGTGAGGTGAGTAAAGAGGGGAAAGAGAGGCGGTGAGTGAGGTGTGTGAGATCAAGGAGGGTTAGGAAATAGGTGAGGTGGGAGAGAGGAGGAGGAAGGGATGTGAGGTGAGTAATGAGGGGAAAGGGAGGCGGTGAGTGAGGTGTGTGAGATCAAGGAGGGTTAGGAAATAGGTGAGATGAGTGAGAGGGAGTTTGGGAAAGGAGGTAAGTGGGAGAGAGGAGGAGTAGGAAGGGATGTGAGGTGAGTGAGGTGTGTGAGAACAAGAAAGGTTAAGAAAGAGGCGAGGTAAGGTGGGTGAAGGGATGGGTAAATAGGATGTGAGGTAAGGTGAGTGAGGGGGGGAGGGCTTAGAAATATGTGGAGGTGAGGGAGGAGTAGGAAGGGCTAATCCTCTAGGGGATGAGGAGGAGCAAAAGAGATGTGAGGTGAGCGAGGGTGGGGGGGGGGGCTTAGGTGAGGTGAGGGAAAGGGGTGTAGGAAGTGTTAATCCTCTAGGGGATTTAAAGAGGGTGTAATGAGGAGGAGCAGATTGAATCCTCAGGGAATTCAAAGGGTGGGATGTCGACACACCCAAATCACGCGTGAGACACTCGGGAACACAAAGTCACACTCGGGACACACGAAACACTCAGAAACCCAAGCACAATCACGACTAAACACCCTCAAGTCACTCGCAAAAACACCGGAAGTACAACAGCACACTCAAAACACTCTGAAACCCACGCAGAGCACTATAAACATCCAAATCACACGTAAAAGCACTGGAAACACAACACACTCGAGAGAGAGAGAGAGAGAGAGAGAGAGAGAGAGAGAGAGAGAGAGAGAGAGAGAGAGAGAGAGAGAGAGAGAGAGAGAGAGAGAGAATTTTTCAAAGGGTATGAATGAGAGAATAGAGCGATTAACAACTAAGTCAGGGATTAATTGAAGTAAGACATCAGGCGGTGCTTTGCTTAGCTCATGATTAAGCAGGAAGAGGAGGAGGAGGAGGAGGAGGAGGAGGAGGAGGATAAGAATACGAAAAAGAAGAAGAAATATGAAGTAGAAGAGAAGAAGAAAAACAAGATGAAAAAGAAAAAGAAGAAAAAGAGGAAGAAGAGGAGGAGAAGGAGGAGAAGAATACGAAAAAGAAGAAGAACAAATATGAGGTAGAAGAGAAGAAGAAACAGAAGAAGTTGAAGATGAAAAAGAAAAAGAAGAGGAATAAAAGAGGAAGAGGAGCAGAATAACCGAGAAAACTGAGGAGCCGAAAAAAACATCACAGAGGAACAAGAAAAAAACAAAAAAGACTCGTAGGAAAATATGAAGGTAGAGAAAAGGAGAGGCAGAGAGAGGATATATAGAGAGAGTAAGACGAACATAAAAAAGATAAAGTTGAGATATAGTGAGAGGAAGAGAAAGAAGAGGAATATATATAGAGAGAATGCTTTGCTGGGTTGGAGGAGGAGAAAAAGGTTTTGTACGTGGAAGTTATGCTAACGGATTAGGAGAAGACGAAGAGAGTAATGATGATGATGATGATGATGACGAGGAGGAGGAGGAGGAGGAAAAGAAGAGGAAGAAGAAGGAGGAGGAGGAGAAACAAGTAATAAGAAAAAAATAGAGTAGGAGAAGAGCAGAAACGAGGAGAAAAAATATAAAATAAAAACAAACTATAATATCAATCAAAAAAAATAGATAGATAGATAGATAGACAAATAGATAGATAGATCAGAGGAAGAAAACAATTACAAAATTAAGAAAAGAAAAAAGAAAACCACAGGAGCCAAAACCAAGATAAAAAAAACACTGAAGGACAAAACGAACATGAAAAAAGTAAAGTTAGGGACACTGACAAAAGCTTCGCGTGGCCTCAGAGCTCATCTCCGTCACACTTTTCAGGGCAGCCAAAACTGAGAGGGAGTCACTTCATACCCCTTACGGCAGTGTGTGTGTGTGTGTGTGTGTGTGTGTGTGTGTGTGTGTGTGTGTGTGTGTGTTTTCCCCACACACAAAAAAGTGAACCAGTGACGCCGCTCAGGTGCAACATTTACCTGAGTCAAGGAAGCTGGAGACGATGGCTTTTGGGGTCAATTTCCTTTTTTTTTTTTTCCGTCCTTCCTTCAGTGTTGTCATTCATCGAGGTATTGGTCGTGATATTCGGGGCCGCCTGTTCCTCGTTAGAATATTTCATTAATTCAGACTGTTTTCTATGTATCTTTTCTACCTTTCCCTCCACAATATTTATCTTAATATTGTCGACTCATCTTCTATTTTCATCAATCGATTTTTTTTTTATTCCTTTGTTAGCCTTTTCTATCTCCATATTTACCAAACAAACCCGTGTTGCACCTTTGATAACTAGGTTTTTTTTTGTTGTTTGTTTTTTGTTTTGTTTTTACTTCTGCCCTTTTTCTTCTTCCTTGTCCTGCCGCCATCATTTTCCTGCTTTTCCTTTCTACGTCCATTCCCTCATTATCTTGCATTTCTATTCTTTCTCTTAGTTTCGCATCTTGAGTCTTTGAGGAAACTAATCCATCCCTCAATATATTTATCCTATTGAATGTATATTTGTACGCATATCATTAGAGCTAAGTACTCACTCTAATGGACACGATCTTTAAGTAATGGATGTATTAGTCTCAATTTCTCCATCCTCCTAAGAATTCTGTGGTTTATTTTTTTTTTTATATATATATGCATTTTTTTGTTTTGTTTCAGATTCAACTCCTCACTCGTACTCACATCGTGTTACCGTAAGTTTTTCTTCTTCTTTCTTCTTCTTTACCTCATGTACGTACCTCACTTCCTGTCTTCTCTCTGGTCTACTTTTTCCAGTCATCACTTTTTTTTTTTTTTTTTAGTGTGGCCTCACCCATTCAATTTCCTTATTCGTCTTTTTTTTGCCTCTTTTACCCTCTCCTTCTGGCTTCTCTGTTTGTTTTGTTTATTTTCTTATCATCTCATTGGCAATCTTCTTATATAACCTCACCTTCGGATTTCTGTATTTATTTTTTTGTATTTATTTTTCTGTATTTATTTTTCTGTATTTATTTCTGTATTTATTTTTCTGTATTTATTTTTCCGAATTTATTTCTGTATTTATTTTTCTGTATTTATTTTTCTGTATTTATTTCTGTATTTATTTTTCTGTATTTATTTTTCTGTATTTATTTCTGTATTTATTTTTCTGTATTTATTTCTGTATTTATTTTTCTGTATTTATTTCTGTATTTATTTTTCTGTATTTATTTCTGTATTTATTTCTGTATTTATTTCTGTATTTATTTATCTGTATTTATTTTTCTGTATTTATTTCTGTATTTATTTCTGTATTTATTTTTCTGTATTTATTTTTCTGTATATATTTTCTGTATTTATTTTTTTCCAGTCATTACATAATTTTCTCCTCCTTTCGCTTTTCTGTTTCCTCTCCTGGTTTTCCTCTTTGTTTCCCAGTTCTGTCACATTTGCTGTCTTCATATTTTTTACAGTCATTTACTGGAGCCTGTCATATTTACTTCTCTCTCTTATTTTTATATTAACTTGCTGTACCTCACACCTCTTTGTCACCTCTATCTAACTATTGTTTAAACATTTTCTGCTTTTATATTGCACCTCTTTCTGAGTCCTCATTCTCGCCACTGTCTTCTTTTTGTTCCCGATACACCACAGCTGCAAAAAGGAGAAAAATCTTAACAAAAACGTTATACGAGTCTGTGGACTACGACGAGGCGGAGGAGGCACAAAAAACTCTTTTTACAAACCACTCGACATGTGCTGCGTGGACTCTGCTGTCTGCGGAATTCGAACTGATATTAACACCTTTTTTTGTATGTGCGTGAGTCTATATACGTGTGTGTGTGTGTGTGTGTGTGTGTGTGTGTGTGTGTGTGTGTGAAGTGGGAAGGAGAGCAATAGTAGTATGATGAATTAATTTTGAGAAAAAATAATAGTAAGAGAAACCGTGCAGCTTGCGGGGCTTCTGTCTAATGATCTGTGCGTCATGCAGCAATGCTAGAAACAGTTCCTGTGCCTTGACAAGTTCCTGCAGCTCCAGGAACGACGACAGTTCGTCTTGTTCCTTGAGACTCACTTCGTCCTCCTTCTCCTTCTGCAACTCCTTCCCCTCCTGCGTGACTTGCTCCTCGTCCTTAGATTGCTTCAGTGCCTCCTCTTGTGCCTTCACCAGCTCCTGCAGCTCAAGAAACAAAGACAACTCGTCTTGTTCTTTGTGGTCCATTCCCTCCTCCTCCTCCTCCTCCTCCTACTCCAAAATCGCTTCCTCCTCCTTCTTCTCCTTCTCCTCGTGTGTCACCGTCTCTTCCAACTCTATGAACTCAAGGATCTCCTCTCTTTCCTCACACTCCATTCCGTGTTGTTCTTTGTCTCCATATTTGTCTTTCACAAGTGTCACCTCCTCCTCGTGATTGCCGTCAGTCAAGTTCTGGGCAAGCTCCCCCCGCTGGTGCTGCATCGCCGGAACAGCTCGAGGAAGGGGAAGACCGTGGTCGGCACCGCTGCCTCCCCTCAGCGGGCGTCAGGCTCTTCACCACGCGCACAAAACTTCCAGTCTGGCAGAGGTCCATTGTGATCTATGATAGTGTAGATAACACCTCTCTCAGACCCCATACCTCGATCTCGGTTTGACGCGATCATTTCCAAACTTTTTAATTCACTTTAGATCTAGTTTCTTCAAGTACCTTCATTGTAGTGATCTCCACTGTTGCTTTTCACCTCTATAGACTCATGAGGGGACAGGGAGGGGACGGCATCTAGTTTTGTTTATGTATCAGCAGCCTCTCGCAGACTTCACTTACTATTTTTTTTTCCTTTCGCGATTGATCTTGTTCCGGATGCAGCACATCGTATACCTTCAGCTGCAAAAAAGGAGAAAAATCCTGACCAAAGGCTCTCGAACCTAAGGACTAAAACGATTCGGACGAGTCACAAGAAACTCTTTTTACAAACCACTCAACGTGTGCTGCGTGGACTCTGCTGTCTGCGGGATTCGAACCGATATCAACACCTTTTTTGAGTGTGTGCGTGAGTCTGTATACGTGTGTGTGTGTGTGTGTGTGTGTGTGTGTGTGTGTGTGTGTAACCGCAGAGGCGCGTGCACATAAAACTGAACTCAGAATTGTATTTCAGATATTTGAAAAAAAAAAAAAAAAACCGAGTGAGTTGCCATTCGAAGTCTGTATAGCGATTGCCTGGAGGAAGGGAAGGAAGAAGCGAGGGGAGGAGGTAGGGAGAGATAGAGAGTGGGAGAAGGAAGTAGAAAGATGAAGAGTGACGGGGAAAGGAAGGAGGGAGGAGGAGGGGGGAAAGATGGAAAGAAAAGGAGGGAGAGATAGGAAGAGGGGGAATGGAAGGAGAAGGATGAAGAGAGACGGGAGAACAGAAGGATAGCATGAGAGAGGAAAGGAGAGAAGGAAGGAGAAAAGTGAAAGGAGACGAGAGGCAGAGAGAGACAAAAGTGAGGGAAAGGGAGAGAGAAAGAAGGGAAGGAGGGAAGGAGAGAGATGAAAACGGCAGAACGGAGGAAAAGACGGAGGGAAGGAGGGAGAGAAGTGAATGGAGACGAGAAGCAGAGAGAGACAGAAGTGAGGGAAAAGGAGAGAGAAAAGAAGGGAAGGATGGAAGGAGAGATGAAAACTACGGAACGGAGGAAAAGAGGGAGGAAGAGAGGGAAGAGGGAGAGACGTGAAGGGAGGCGAGAGTCAGGGAAGGAGAGATAGAAAGATAAGGGAGAACATAAGAACATAAGAACATAAGAACGCAGGAGTCTGCAAGAGGCCGGTAGGCCTGTACGAGGCAGCTCCTTTGACCCTAAGCTCCCGTGTATCTAACCCCACTTAACATCGCTGTCCATGAATTTATCTAGTCTATTTTTGAATGTGACAATTGTATTGGCACTCACCACATGACTGCTGAGCCTATTCCACTCATCCACCACCCTGTTAGTAAACCAATTTTTGCCTATGTCCCTGTTAAATCTGAATTTATCCAGTTTAAACCCGTTACTTCGTGTCCTACCCGGTTCTCTTACCAACAAAACCTTATGAATGTCTCCCTTATTAAAGCCCTTCATCCATTTATAAACCTCGATCATGTCTCCACGCACCCTTCGCCTTTCTAGAGAATGCAAGTTTAACTGTTTGAGTCTTTCCTCGTATGGCAAGTTTCTCAACCCCTGAATCATCTTAGTCATCCTCCTCTGCACCGATTCTAACATTTTGATATCCATTCTATAGTAGGGTGACCAGAACTGAACCGCATAGTCAAGATGAGGTCTAACTAGTGCTAAATATAGTTTGAGGAAGACTTCGGTGCTTCTGTTGCTTACGCTCCTTGAAATAAATCCCAGTACCCTATTAGCTCGATTTCTAGCTTGAATGCATTGTGCCCTTGGACGGAGATCAGAGCTCACTAAGACCCCTAAATCCCTCTCGCACCCAGACCTACTTATGAGAGTGTCATTTAAGCAATAGTTATGTGAGGGGTTGTTCCTACCTACACTCAGAATACTGCACTTCCCTACATTGAACTCCATCTGCCATTTATCCGCCCAGTCATATAATCTATTGAGTTCACCTTGGAGAATACTAGCGTCCTGATCCGACTCAATTACTCTACCGATCTTGGTATCATCTGCAAATTTACTAACATCACTACTAATTCCTGTGTCTAAGTCATTGATATAAATAATAACAAAAGTGGACCTAATACCGAACCTTGTGGGACCCCACTGTAACACATCCCCAGTCAGATCTTTTACCATTGATTTGCACTTTGCTTCCTATTGCTAAGCCACGCCTTGACCCAGTTCAAAACTTTACCCTCTACTCCGTGAGCCTGTAATTTAAGCAACAGTCGTTGGTGAGGAACTCTGTCAAACGCTTTACTAAAATCAAGATAGATTACATCATAATTTTCATCTCTGTCAACCGCCTCAAATACTTTATTGTAGAAGGACAAGAGATTGGTGAGGCATGACCTACCTTTTGTGAACCCATGCTGCGAGTCGTGAATTAAGCTATGATTCTCTAAATGCTCCCGAATGTTCCTGGCTATTATGGACTCCAGCATCTTCCCTATAACCGATGTTAAGCTAATTGGGCGATAGTTTGAAGCAACTGACCTGTCCCCCTTTTTAAAAATCGGCGTCACATTAGCTACTTTCCATAGGCTCGGCACATAGCCAGTATTTACCGACATCTTAAAGATGTCGGTTAGTGGGTCACTGATAATATCACCTAACTCCTTTAATACCCTCGGAAATATCCCGTCAGGACCTGGCGACTTGTTCTTCTTAAGCTTATCTATCTCATCCTGAACTACTTGCCTGGTAATGATTATATCCCTCAATTTATCGCCATCCCCGCCCTCGTACACCTGAACTCTTTCCGGTATAGTCGTTCGATCCTCCTGTGTAAATACTGAAAGGAAGTAGTCGTTCAACAATGTGCTCATATTTTCGTAATTTTCTACTAGCTCCCCTGTGTTTGTTTTCAGCGGTCCAATTTTCTCCCGTGTTTTTCTATACATCTGAAAGAAGCCCTTAGGATTACTTTTCGCCTCATTTGCTACTTTGATCTCATAGTTCTTTTTTGCTATCCTGGTGTTTTTCTTAACTAATCTAGATAGTTCGACGTACTGGCCCCTGAGATGTGTTTCCCCATTCTTTATTTTCTGATAAATTCCCTTCTTTAACCCAATCTCGTGTTTTAGTCCACGAGTCATCCACTTAGGATCATTGTTTTCTTTTCTAAGTGTTCGCTGTGGTATATGCTGTTCTTGCCCCTCTACTATTACTCTAACTAAATTATTGTAAGACATTTCTACCTGGTTCTCCTGGCTCTCCAATCCGCAGTTCTGGCCCTCATGAATCCCTAAATTATCCCAGCTTACCCCTTCAAGATGTCTTCGAAGCCCCTCGTAGTTTGCTCTTCTAAAATCTGGCACTAACACTGGGTTTGGTTCGCGGGTTACCGCCCAGTCTAAGCTAAAACGAACCGTTCTGTGATCACTATTTCTTAACTCTCCGCCCACCTCCAACTCACGTAGCAAGTTCCCATTATTGGTTAGGACTAAGTCTAATATGCTAT
>NC_066519.1:5624009-5631509 GCF_024679095.1 Eriocheir sinensis
CCTCTTGCAGACTCCTTACGTTCCTGTGTTCTTATGTTCTTATGAGCAATGGTAAATATGGTGTCGATGGAGCACACTATTAAAGACTATTATTTGCTCTTGTGTAAAAAGACATAGTAATAGTAATCGAATGTGAAAGAGAGAAAATGAGTGTGTGTGTGTGTGTGTGTGTGTGTGTGTGTGTGTGTGTGTGTGTGTGTGTGTGTGTGTGATAGGGTACAGGGAGAATGCAACAGGATGGAGGGAACGAGGTACAAAGACAAACAAAACTTAGATTAATTTCTCCACAACGTCATCTTGGCTCGGCTGTGGCAGAGAGAGAGAGAGAGAGAGAGAGAGAGAGAGAGAGAGAGAGAGAGAGAGAGAGAGAGAGAGAGAGAGAGAGAGAGAGAGAGAGAGAGAGTGAGTGGATTCACGTGTAATAATATTTCAGGAAAAAGTTCCAAGCCCAAAATTTCGTCAACAAAATAATGTGTGTGTGTGTGTGTGTGTGTGTGTGTGTGTGTGTGTGTGTGTGTGTGTGTGTGTGTGTGTGTGTGTGTGTGTGTATTTCTGAAAGGAGAATATCACCGGTAATTTTTGTCAATAGCTTCGTGCGTCCCATCAGGCTGTGTATTTTCTCTTGTTTATTGTTAATTATCAAGTGAATATTAAATGAAACGTTAATGAGTATTTTTTGTGGGATCGAGATGAGTAAGTGTGATTGCAACTTGAATAGAGAGAGAGAGAGAGAGAGAGAGAGAGAGAGAGAGAGAGAGAGACTTAGCTCTTTTCCTCCTCTTATCTCCATTTTTCTTCTTTTCCACCACACAGCTTTCCCCATTTCATTCACTTTCTTCTTTCATCAAATATTTTTTCGTCTTTCTGCTTTTTTTCCACCACCATAATTCGTCTTCATCTTCCTCCTCTCCCTCCCCTACACAACTCATTCCATCCACTTCTACAATTAACCATCACTCCTTCTGTCTCCTGCTCCTCCTCTCCTCCACCTCCACCGCCTTCTCGCATCCCGTGTTTCTGCTTTTTCTGTTGTTTCCCACAGACGCACGAGCTCAAATCTGCTAAAAGATTCTTAATGGTCTTTTTCTTTTTTTCCTTTCAGTTTTTTGTCACCCACGTCTTTTTTTCTCCTCTCTTTGCTCTCCTACTCCTGTTTCTTAGAATTTCTCTCTCTCTCTCTCTCTCTCTCTCTCTCTCTCTCTCTCTCTCTCTCTCTCTCTCTCTCTCTCTCTCTCTCTCTCTCTCTCTCTCTCCGAATCAAGGGTCCTTTCTTCAACGATTTGTAAAGCAATTATTCTCTGCTGTGTTCATTTCTGTTTTATCTATGTTAATGTTATGTATTGCCTTTTCATTTCAGATTTTTTTTCCCTCTGTAATATTTTAATATTGACTGTTCATTGCCTTTGTCATTCCATTTATGTAAAATTTTATTTTCCATTCTTGTTTTTGTATTCATCTTCTTCCTCCTCCTCCTCCTCCTCCATTTACTCCCATATTGCTTTTCGTCCGACTTGGAAATCGGACCAAAATCCTCAATATAAAAGCTTAGTAGTGTAACATAAGTAGGTGGTGGCAATGCCTCCACCGGGGATGCCTTAGATAATCCCAACATATCATTACCGGATCATCTGATGGTCTGACAAGTGGCAAATGTCACTAAACCTTAGAAACTTCAGTCATGCAGTTGAGGTCCAGAAACACTAACCATGCATACAACCTGCGTGCGAGGCCACTGCACGAGCAATTAGATCTTGTGTTCACTTTCAACAGTGATCTGCAACCTGCAGAACATTATAAGCTCACCTGTAAAAAGACAATACTTCATTGTGAGGGACTTAATACGAAAGACGCCGGGAGTCATGTTATCATTATAACTTGGTGGCAAGACCTCGTCTGGAATGCTCATATCAGTTCTGGTCCCGGAGCTGAGTCCAACAGAGACATCGTAATGCTACAGATATTACAGCGTTGCGCCACACACACCAAGACGACATTGTTGAGGACACGGATCCAAGGAGACCGAGTGAAAGACTCGAACTAATTAGTTTGGTAAAGAGACGATTACGGGGAAGTTTTCAAAGTTTTATATCGCCGATCATTCAAAGTTATCTGAACCCCAAACTGATCCGATAACTTAAAATAACTGTCTACCTCAAAAGATGCGGTACAGGACGGTATGGGGAGGAACTTTTATTTTTCTCACACTGGAATAAGCTTCCAACTGAAGTAGCTAGTGAAAACTAAAAATTTATATATATAAAAAAAAACCCGCATTGATCACAATATCGTTACGATAGGAGTGAATTAAGCGATATCTTGTGCTCGTCCAGTGAATGGTTGAACTTGTTCTGCAGGCCGTAGAAATGCCGGACAAACAGATCCAATCACCAAAGCAGACCAGCTCTTTAGAGCAGGCTCTGTGTTGTCCGACTTCAATGTGTCGCACGTCTCCCTCTCAGAAAACTACAACTCTCACAGCTTAACCTACTGCACCTCCCCTTCCTCCTCAACCTACTACAACTCCTCCTCCTCCTCCTCCTCCTCCTCCTCCTCCTCCTGTCTCTTCCTACTCCTTACTCTTCCTCCTCCACCCTTTGGGCAAATGGAACAAGTTTTTCCATTTTGTTTTATGTTGCTTTCTTGTGGCCTGCTACACTCTCTCTCTCTCTCTCTCTCTCTCTCTCTCTCATTTTTTATTTGTATATTTTGTTTTCAATGTTACTGTAAAGGCCTTATTTTTAATTTGATGTTGCTGTCACCGTTTTTCTAATTTGTTTTTTTACTACCCCACGATGGTTCTCACTTCTCTTTCCCTTCTCCTCCTCCTTCTGGCCACATTCTCTTGACTGCTAATATCTCCAACACATCTCCACCTTTTAACCCCATCATGCTCACCTTTTTCTTATTTTTTTCCTTTCTAAGTACATTGATTAAGTAAGTTATCTTCAAACTAATACCACCACCTCTCCCACCTCCTATTTCTCTCCATCTTCCTCATACTCTTCTCCCTTCTCATTTCTCTTCCTCTTCCTCCTCTTACTCGTCATCTTCCTTTTCTTACTCCTCCTCCTCCTCCTCTTACTCGTCATCTTCCTCCTCTTACTCGTCATCTTCCTCCTCTTTTGGTTCTCCTCCATCTGTTCCTCATCGTCTTCCTCAAAGCGACAAAGAAGGCATACAACACAAACCTCTGCTGGGCCAAAGTTATAATGGACGGTGCGTAATCATTCAAGTTGATACGGGCTCACCTTGCATGATCATTGTGTTGGTATTGCTGGATTGTGTGTGTGTGTGTGTGTGTGTGTGTGTGTGTGTGTGTGTGTGTGTGTGTGTGTGTGTTTGTCCTTTTCCGTATTTCTTTTCCAGCCATCTCGTATTTTTTGCCTTCCTCTCATCGTGGCTTTAATTTCAAAGTTTTGTCCCCTTCATTCATGTCAGAGCTCTCCTGGTTCTCCTCTGTATTGGTGGCTTGCAGGAGGGTATTCACGCGCGCGTCTACACACACACACACACACACACACACACACACACGCACGCACGCACGCACGCACGCACACGCACGCACGCGCGCGCGCACACGCACACACACACACACACACACACACACACACACACAGTAAAGTTTGCCTCGCTCAAGCCATTACTGTCTGCATTCATTTCGAAGAAGACAATTAATTAGGACGCAGAGCCATATTGATACTTTGGGCTAAGTTTACCCTCTCGATTCTCACTTAAAGATGTATATAAATTTCTCTCTCTCTCTCTCTCTCTCTCTCTCTCTCTCTCTCTCTCTCTCTCTCTCTCTCTCTCTCTCTCTCTCTCTCTCTCTCTCTCTCTCTCTCTCTCTCTCTCTCTCTCTCTCTCTCTCTCTCTCTCTCTCTCTCTCTCTCTCTCTCTCTCTCTCTCTCTCTCTCTCTCTCTCTCTCTCTCTCTCTCTCTCTCTCCTCTCTCTCTCCTCTCTATCTCTCTCTCTCTCCTCTCTCTCTCTCCAAAAAATATATATATATATATATATATATATATATATATATATATATATATATATATATATATATATATATATATATATATATATATATATATATATATATATATATATATATATATATATATATATATATATATATATATATATATATATATATATATATATATGTGTCCTGTCACCTATCATTCGGGGCACAATGAAACACTTGTTCAGTATAAACACCTTCATTCCTATGTACACACACACGTATATCCTAGAATAAGACACACGACCACCTTCACCGTCACCGTCAAGTGTTCTGTCCATCGCGGGGATGAAGCTTTTGTCCGGCCAGCATCACTGACACCAGCGGCGGCCCAGCTCACCCCAGATGCTGCCTCGCCGGGCCATTACAGCAGGTCCGCGGCACAGGCGTGGCCGCTGTGCGTCAGCAAAGCCCGCCGCAGCACTGCTTCGGTGCTGCTGGTGCGGCCTGTCACCAGCCAGGCGGCCGCCGCGGTGAGCCACACGCAGCCCGCTGCGGCAAGAGAGGGACCCGGCAGGTGCAGCAGCAGCAGCAGGTTGGCCAGCAGGGACAGTAGCGGTAGGAAGGGTGTCGTGTCCCGCTGGTCCCGCCGCGGTGGAGGGTTTTTGGGCTGCAACCACAGTCCCACACCGCACACCACACAGCCTCCCACACACAGCACCACGCCTGCCCACGCCCACACCCCCAGCCCCAGCTCCCGCGCCCCCCGCACCACAACCGCCCCCACCACACAGTCCACCATGAAGGTCACCATAAGGAACCGGGAAGTTCGCCACGAGAGCCACGTGGGCGGCGTGGGAGGATCCAGCGCTGATGTCCACGCGCCGCCCCGCCACTCCACTGCGACCTGGCGCGGTGCGTCTTCGTCCACGATGGGCGGCGGCGCCTCCGTCAGCTCGTCAAAGCCGTGGGCGCTGCGAGACGGTGCGGGGGACGGCGCCCACGTTGGTGCCTCTGCGGGCCGCCGTGGAGCCTCGGGGCGGAACCTGCGTGCCAAGAGAGCCGCCGCTCCCGCCACGCCCGCGCTGAGGCCGCCGGCACCCGCCGCGCGGCGCAGCAGCCACGAGGAGCAGAGGGTGGCGGCGAGGGTGGCGGCGCCTCCACAGAAAAGGATGGCGGTCCAGGGCGTGGCGGTGAAAGGCGAGACCCGCTCCAGCACAGCTGGGGCGAGTCCGTCCCGCCCCAGCCCGTACGCCAGGCGAGACCCGGCTAGCAAAGCGCCCACCATGCCCGCCCACAATCCGGCCACGCTGCCCACACCCACCAGAACCCTCACGCCCAGCAGCGATGCCCCCGGGAACAGGTGGATGAAGGTGGCGGAGGGCATGAGAGCCGGCGATGCCAGGGTGGCCGAGAGGGAGGTGGGCAACAGCACCAGGAGGGCCAACACGCCCACAGCCACGCCCACACGCGGCGCCGAGCACTGGTAGCGCCCACACTCGCCCGCCAGCAGTCCTGCCAGGTGGCTGCCGCCCATGCCCACGCTCAGCACCGCGGCGCCACTCACCACCTGTGGAGGAAAACAGCGGCCGCTGTAGACAAAGGGCTTTGTTGCCGCCTCAAAGGAGACTCTACAGATTAGGAGCAGCTGCAGGCACCGTGCGAGACTCACCCCGTGCAGACCACACGGCACAAAGCCCTGCACGCCTGTCCAGTGCCGCGGATCGGCGCCCACCAGGGCCGTCACGACCGCCGTCGTCAGTGCAACCAGCGACGCCGCCACGCCCACCACGCCCGCGCGGCATGCCACCTGTGGATGAAACAGCAGCAGTAGTGTGCTGGCATACCAGAAACCTACCGTCCATAATGTCCCCATCAGGCAGGTGCTACACCCCTCACCTTTGTGCCCAACACGGCCGTCATGGTGGCCAGCAGCACCAGTGCCGCCGCCAGCAGGTCGGGCTGCGGCGCCAGGTAGTCAGAGTCTATCAGTGGGCGCGGCAGTGCCAGGCTGCCCAGCGCCTCCCGCATCGTGAAGTTCGCCGCGGCAGCCACATACTCGCTGCCGCCGCGCGCCGCTGTCGGGAAGGGTAAGAGAGGGTAAATCAGGGCACACCACGCACAGGGCAGCACCTAGCATGGACTAAGCACTAAATACGTACCGAGGGCAGGCAGCAGCACCAAGTCCAGCAGCAGCGAGGCGGCCACCAGCACGGCCGGCAGCTCCCCCAGCGACACGTACACCTGCGTCACCACGCCGCCCCCGGGGGTCCGCTGCCCCAGCTCCCCGCACACGGCGCCTGCAGACAACGGGGGAGTGATGAGAGGCAGGCACCCAGGCACTTAGACACACGCACACAGTCACTCAGGCAGGTGCGCCTGAGCGAGCGCGCGCTCTCACACACACACACACACACACACACACACACACACACACACACACACACACACACACACACACACACACACACACACACACACACACACACACACACACACACACACACACACACACACACACACACACACACACACACACATTCACGGGTAATCTCTGTATAGTGTTCGCGAGCATCTGCATAAAATCACTCAACAATATTTAAATGAGAATCTGCATGTGAATGATGTCGTATTTCAAGTCAAAGAATTGCCCGCGGATTTGAATAAGCCGAGCGAGGGCTGTGCTTGAACCCCGCCTGGCTCTTACGTTACTCAGGGGAGAGGGGGGGGGGGCGTCAACCTCACTCTGCACCGCTCCTTACCCCCTCCCATCCTCTGATCCCTAGTCCAAGCCCTAGTCTTTCCGCCCTTCCTCCCACATCCTCCATCAGTTATCCCAAGCCTACCTCTCCTCCTCCCTTCCTTCAGCGTCCTACGTCTTTCTCTACCTTCTGCTTCTTCTCTACCTACTCTTCTCTTGCCACCCCTCCTATAACTTCGGATTCCCTCTGCCCCCGCCGTCTCCCTTGGCCAACTTTCTCAGCCTCCCAGTTTGGCCACTTCTCCCACCCTAACTTCAGCCTCCTGCTTCCTTCCTCTCCTTTTCTCGTCTTCTAGTGTCCCTGATTCCTCCTCCCCCACCTCCGTCTTCCCGTCCTCAGCCTCTCTCTCCGACCTTTCACCACTCTCCTACTCCTCCCTCAGCTTCCCTTTATCTACCCTCCCTGCTCCAGCCCGCCTCTTTCCTTTCCATTTTCCATCCTCACTCCATCCCCACGTCTTCCACTTTTCACCTCCCTTCCTATCTTTTCATACCCTGGCTTCTTCCTCCAGCAACCTCCCGTCCCTTCCCTCTCGTCTTCCTTCCCTTCCTCTCGTCTTCCATCCCTCCCTCTCGTCCTCCCCACTTTCCTCCGGCTATTATTCCTCTGCCCTCGCCTTCTGCAGCTTCCCGGAGTCCTTGTCAGGGGAGCTAATGGCTGTATTGTCGCGTTCTTTGCTTTTATATTTTCGTTTGTTTGCCGTATTTTCAGGTCTCGTGAGGCTTGAGTGCGCTGGCGGACTTAAACAGTAAGGTCTTAGGTGATGTTTGATTCAGTACTTGCGG
>NC_066519.1:5636509-5694009 GCF_024679095.1 Eriocheir sinensis
CATCATATTCAATAAATCTTTAACAGCTGGAAAAGTTCCGTCGGATTGGAAACTTGCAAATGTCACACCAATTTTCAAAAAGGGGGACAAGTCTCATCCAGGAAACTATCGACCAATTAGCCTGACATCGATTGTTTGTAAGTTAATGGAGACTATCATTCGCGACAATATGAAAGAAGAAAATTCGAAGAAAATAATATGATAAATAGTTCGCAACATGGCTTCCGTAGTAAACGTTCGTGTTTAACTAACTAACTTTTTTTTTTTCATTATGTTTTTGAGGTGTTCGATGAAAGCAGATCAGTGGATATCATACATCTGGATTTTCAAAAGGCATTTGATAAGGTCCCCCACCAACGATTGCTCAGCAAACTAATGGCGCATGGTATCTTGGGTAACATTCACAATTACCTTGCGGACTGGCTCTCTGAGCGGAAACAGAAAGTAGTTCTAAACGGTGTTACATCTAACTGGCTCGATGTCAGAAGCGGCGTACCTCAAGGATCAGTGCTTGGCCCATGCTCTACTTAATTTATGTTAATGATATAGATGATGGGCTCACTTGCAAAGTATAAAAATTTGCTAATGATATAAAAATTGCTAGAAAAGTAACTGCGACACTCGACGAAGAAGCTTTACAATCAGATCTAGATCGACTTGCACGTTGGGCCAATCAATGGCAAATGAAATTTAACGTTGACAAATGTAAAGTGTTGCACATCGGAAACAATAACAATCGCGTTCAGTACGTAATGAATGGCCAACAACTTTCTGCAGTAAGTAAAGAAAAGGATCTTGGAATCATTATATCAAGCGATTTAAAGCCCAGTCAGCATTGTTCAGAGGTAGTTAAAACTGCAAACAAATTGGTTGGCTTCATCGGACGAGTCTTTAATAATAGATCGAAAAAAGTAATATTAAAACTATATAATTCGTTGGTTCGACCCCGCCGGCGATCTAATAGAAGTGTTTAAAGGATTCAGTGATATTAATGCGGAAGATTACTTATAATTGATCGATCAAATAGAACAAGAAAAAAATCACAATTTCATGATATATAAGTGGTAAAAGATTCTCGTCGCACAAAGCTAAACACTTCTTGTTCAATCGAGTCGTTAATGTTTGGAACTCTCTACCCTGTGATGTCGTTGATAGTACAACAATTACGGCCTTCAAGAATAGATTAGACAAATATTTTGAATCCAACCAGCAACTAAGATATTACTTATTGTCATAATAACGTTAAGTTCTTTCGAATACTGGTGTCCTTGTCCGTTTTTATCGCTCGTTCTTTTTCCTTTCCTGCCAGCTTTGGCTGGAGGGATGGGGGGTGGGAAGGAGCCTTTGCCCTTGCTGTCCTTCATCTTCCACCTTTGATTAGATAGTTAGTGTAGCTTGTCACAAACAGCCTCGTAAGGAGCAGCATGTCTGCTCTTGTTTGTTCTTTCTTTGTGTTCCTACTCCTCCTCCTCCTCCTCCTCCTCCTCCTGCCCTGTGTAGGCCACTCGGCCTCTTCCAACCTCCCTGTGTTTCCATGTTCTTATGTTCTTATGTAATGAAGTAATTTTCCCCCACAGCTTAGGTTACCAGTGGTGTAAGTTAAGGGTAGTAATTTCCTCTTATTTCTCTCTTTACTGTAAAAATCCATGGCCCTTTCTTCCTTAAAGGCACATGGTGTTCTCTTCTAACTATTTCCTGCCGGCACGTTGCCGGAGAGAGAGGTGGGTGGGGAGGAGCCTTCATCTATTCTGTCCTGTTCTACCACACGTAGATTACTAGTAGTAGCGGTAGTAAACAGACACCCTCGCCATAGACCAATAGGTCTTCTGGTGTCTGTTCTTCCTATGTATTCCTATGTATTCCTCCTCCTCCTCCTCCTCCTCTTCCTCCTCCTTCGCCTCCTCCTTTTCTTTTGCCTCTCCTGATCCATCTCCTTCTGTTCCTTCTTTTTCAACTTTTTTTTTCTCTTTTTCCTTCCAGTTTTGCTCCTCCTCCTCCTCGTCAGTGCACAGGTAAGAGTCCCCCTCAGGCGCACTTCTCTCTTCCTTTCACCTGAGATTTTATTGACGTCACCTTGCACGACAGACACTTTACCTGGAGCGACCCTTAAGCAGATTATACCAAGCCTTCAGATAGCTGGCCCTGTCCCTTGAGGCGCAGGAGAGAGGGAGAGGAAGGAGAGGGAGAGAGAGAGGGAGGGAAAGGGAGAGGGGGAAGGTGAGGGAAGGAGAGGGAGATAAGGAGAGAAAGAAAAGAAGAGGGAGCGAGAAAATGACAGGGAGAGATTGAAGAAGAGAGAGGGAAGTGGAGGGAGAGAGAGAGAGGAGAGGGATCGACGGAAGGAAAGAGAGAGAAAAAGAGGGAGTGAAAGAGAGGGAAGGAGAGGCAGAGGGTGAAGGATAGCACAATAAAATGGAAGAAGGGAGGGAAAGAAGGAAGGAAAAGAGGGGGATGAAGACAGGCAGTGAGGGCTAGAGTATCATATGACAGGAGTAAATAAAGAAAGAGAAGAACCCAGGAAAAATCTTGTAAGGGGGAGGTGACAAGGTGAGGAAGGAAGGCACGGAGGGAAGAAGGGAGAGAAAGGAAAGGACAGGCGGAAGGGGAGGGCGGAGGGTTTTAAAATTTAGGTGTTTTAAAGGGAATAGAAGATTGAAAGATTTATAAATGGAAGAATGGGAAAAATGGATGTAGGGTGGATGATTATGGAGATGAACAAATAGGATAAGGCAGGAAGAAAATGAATTATAGGAGAGTTAAGAGAAAAAGAGAAAAGATAAGGGGAAAAAAAGGGTAAGGTATAAGAAAGATAGAATGGGAAAGATGGCTTAGGGGTTGATGAATATGGAGATGAGATAAAATAGGATAAGGCAGAAAGGAAATGAGTTACAGGAAAGTTAGGAGAAAAAAAAGGAAAGATGAGTAGAAAAAGAATATAGTGAATGATTATGGAGTTGAATAAATGGGATAAGGAAGGAAGAAAATTAAGTATAGGAAAGCTAGGAGAAAAAAAAGGAAAGATGAGGAGAAAAAGGATAAAGTGAGGAAGACATTTGTTAGGGAAGAAGAAAGAAGGCGTAAGTAAATAAAGATGAAAAGAGAAAATGAGCGAAAGAGAGAAGACTGATAGGAAAGAACTGGATACAGGAAATATATAAAAGAGTGGAAAAGCGAGATAGATAGATAGTTAGGAAAAAGAAGAAAGGAAGAGAAAAAATGGATAAAGATGGGAAGAAAAAGTAAGACGAAAGTAAATATGAATGAAAGGAGAAAATGAACGATAGAGGATAGAATCGGTCACAAGAAAGGATATAAAAAAGAAAGATGAGATATATGATTACGATAAAAAAAAGTAAGGTAGAAAACGATTAAGATGAAAGTAAATAAAGATGGAGAGAGAGAATAAAGGAAAGAGCGGAGACTGAATGGAAAGAATCAGACACAGGAAATGATATACAAAAAAAGAAAGATGAGATTTATGATTACGAGAAAAAAAGTAAGGAAGAAAACGAACAAAATGAAAGTAAATAAAGATGGAAAGAGAGAATAAAGGCAAGAGCGAAGACTGAATGGAAAGAATCGGACACAAAAAATGATATACCAAAAAAGAAAGATGAGATATATGATTACGATAAAAAAGTAAGGTAGAAAACGATTAAGATGAAAATAAATAAAGATGGAAAGAGAGAATAAGCGAACGAGCGAAGACTGAATGGAAAGAATCGGACATAAGAAAGGATATAAACGAAAGGAAAAATGGGACGGATAAAATGCCACGCTCGGAGCAAGACGAGAAAGGGAATGAAAAGATAAAAGCCAAAACAAACAAAGCAAACGAAATAATACAGCTCGGAACAGACACACAGAGGCGCTTAGGACAAAAGATCCGAGTTAAACGAGAAAAAAACACTGACAGCTAGACGAACAGACAGGCCTGACAGGAGAGGGAGAGAGGGAGAGGGAGCGGGAGAGAGGGAGAGGGAGAGGGTGAAAGGGAGAGGGAGAGGGAGCGGGAGAGAGGGAGAGGGAGAGGGAGCGGGAGAGAGGGAGAGGGAGAGAGGGAGAGGGAGAGGGAGAGAGGGAAAGGGAGAGGGAGAGAGAGAGAGAGAGAGAGAGAGAGAGAGAGAGAGAGAGAGAGAGAGAGAGAGAGAGAGAGAGAGAGAGAGAGAGAGAGGAAAAAGAAAGTTACAAAAAAAGAGAAAAAGAAAGAGAAAGAAAACAGAAAAAGAAAGAAAAAAAATAATAAGAGAAAGAGAAAGAAATAGAGAAAAAAAAGAGAAAGAAAAAGAAAACGAAAGAAAAAGCGAGAGTGCGAGAGAGACAGAAACAGAGACAGAGACAGAAACAGAGACAGAGAGAGAGAGAGAGAGACCCCAGTAATATTGTCCACGTGCTCTCCACATCTCATGCACAGTGATATGTATCTGACTCTCTCTCTCTCTCTCTCTCTCTCTCTCTCTCCATCTACCTTTCCTTCTTCCTTCCTCTCCCTCACTCCTGCCCTCAATATTTCTTCCCTCACCTGTCATGTTTTATCCTCTTTCTTCTTCCCCTCTTCTTCCTTTTCCTCACTCGTTTTCTCTTTTCCTTTTCCTCAACTATTGAATATCTATATCCTTCCCAATTTCCTTTACCTCCTTCCTTTTGTGCCTGTTTCCATTAACCCCTCAATCTTTCTCTCTCTTTTCTCTCCCTCCCTCTCCGGTCCTCTCCAGCTATCTTCTTTTCCTTCATATACCCTGTCTCACCCTTTGTATCCTTCTATCTTTCTCTATTCCCTTCATCATCCTTGTCTACCTACTTTCATTAACTCCCCTTTACTTCATCTTTCTTGTATTTCCTGTTTTTTTCCTACTCTGTCCTTCATTCTCCCTCCTTTTTTCTTCATTTCTCCCCTTGCTCTACTCCCCATTTCATGCTCTTTCTTCACCTTTTCAAAACTTTTCAATATCTTTCTCTATACTTTTCTACCTCTTTCACCTCCCTCCTTTCTCATATTGCACAAATTTTCTTCTTATTTCTCATATTTTCTCATTTCCATCAGTCCTTCTCTTCCTCCATTCACTCATCTCTTTTCCTTCTGTTACCATTTTCCTTCGTATTTTCCTTTCCTTTCCACTCATCTGTTCATGCCATCGTTCCCTGTTTCCCTACATCCTTACATCAGTCACTGTCCCTCCTTTCATCTTCCCCTTGCCTTTCTTTCCATCCTTCTCTTCGTTGTCCTCTACTACCCCTCTCCTTCATATTCTCCTTTTCGTTTTCCCTCATCTCTTCAGTCCATCATCTCCTATCATCATTCAACAACCTAATTTCCTACATCTTTACATCAATCCCTAAGCCCCCTTCTCTTCTTCTTTCTATCCCTATCGCCCTCTTCTCCTGCTACTCCCTCTCCTCCATATGCTCCTTTTCCTTTTCTTTCGAGTCTTCAATTCATCCTTTCCTGTCATGTTTTGGAAATGGTCTCAGTACCCCCGACGCTCTTATCTGCATAACCCATGACGTACAAGTTGCTCTTGATGCTGCTTATGAAGCCAGACTAATTTCACTTGATTGCAGCTCCGCATTTTATCGTGTTAACCACAAGGCCCTTTTTTTTTAAGTCTGATCTCTTGGAATTGGAGGCCGCTTCCTTCAAGTTCTCTCCGAGTTTCTAACTGAGAGAAGGCAACGTGTGACTTTTGATGGCTGTTACAGTTCTTTTAGTCCAGTTTTATCTGGTGTTCCCCAAGGTAGTATCCTGGGACCCCTTCTTTTTATTATTTATACATTTGACATGTGGTGTGCAATCGAGTCTAATATGGTTGCATATGCTGACGACACCTCTATATATGCAGTAATTCCTTACCCTCAGGATAGACAGAGAATTGCCAATGTTCTCCCTCACGATGTGTCTAGGATTCTGTCCTGGTGTGGTCGGTGGGGTATGCAGCTGAACCCGAGTAAATCCCATAGTTTGGTTCTTAGCATGTCAAGGACTCCCTTTCCTCCTCACCCTGATATTGCGGTCAGTGGAATACCGATCCCTATTTGTTCCTCACTGAAGTTGCTCGGAGTGACCCTTGATCCCAGACTCACTTTTGAGTTGCACCTGCGTTCACTTGCGTCGGCATTCTCACAAAAAGTTGGTTTGTTGCGTAAGTGCAGTCAGCTTTATTCCTCTGATGATATAAAAAAATGCTTTTACTCTTTCATACTGCCTCATTTCGAGTCCTCTCATTCCGTTTGGATTTCTGCAGCTGAGTCTCACTTAAAGCTGCTAAACAGAGTGTTCAACCAGATTAAATTTCTTCTTCCGAATCTCGAGATTAATCTTCGGCATCGTCGCTTGGTGGGATCATTGTCTTATTTTTTCAAAATTACGTATGTCTAATATCGACCACCCATTGCACCGTCGTTTGCCTGTTCTCTCACATCCATCGCGTGCTACGCGACACGCCTTGGGGCTAAATGGCCGTTCCTTGTCTGTCGACCGATGTAATACATCACAATTCTCCCGGTGTTTCATCCCAGCAACCGTCAGACTGTGGAATACACTTCCTAATGTGATTATTAATTCTAGTAATTATGAAACATTTAAAATACATGTGAATGCCTTTCTTCTTTCTTAGCTCGCTTCCTACTAGATTTTTCTCCATCTTCCTATTCTTTGCTTTCTCCTTCATTCTGTATTTCCCGATATCGGTGAAGTGTCGCCCGCTGGGCCTTTTGGCTTATAGCATTCGTGCTTTCCGGCGGGTCACCTTCATTTGATTCATATAATAATAATAATAATCATTCTCTTAGTTTGTCGTTTATCCTGTCTATCCATACCTTTTCTCGTGGGCATCCTCCTCTTCCTCCCCTTTGTCTTCTTTCTTTCCTTTCCCGTCCTCGTTCGTCTCGTTTATTCTCTTTCCTGCCAGATTACTTGGGTTCTAGTTTTCATCCTCCTCTTCGTCCTCCGCTCCTAGATCCTTACATCAAACCCTCAGCGTCTCCCTCCATCCATCCTTTGCCAATCTTTTCATCCCTCTCCCTCCTTTGTCCCCTCCCTCTACTCCTCCTTTCCCCAATAGCTCAGGAAAACTCACTTCCAGACTACGCCTTAAGCTGTCCTCCCGTGGGACGCCCAGAATCTATTGCAATAACTTTCCTCTCTTCCCCGCCCAAGCCCCAGAAGAAACTTGTCCTGATTGAATGGTAATGAAAGCTTCGCGAACACGTATACCCCAGACTACTACGCCTCTACTCTTCCTCGTCCTCATCATGTACGTCCTCGTCTTCATCGTCTGCCTCATGTCTTGTACTGGTGGTGTTCTCGTCCTAGTCTTTTTTTCTCTTCTCAGACTATTATTTCTCCTCCGCCTCTTGTACGTTCTCCTTCTCATCCTCTATTTCATGCCTTATACACCTTTAGGCATCCTCGTCCTGTTCTTTATTGCTCGCTATCCTTCTTGTTCCTTTCTTCCTTTTGTTGTTTATGGATTTTCTTCTTGCATTGTTTCCCTTCTTTCGTTTTAGTTCGTGTCTACAGATCCAAGCCAGTCTACATTTCTCCTCTTCTATATCCTCCTTTTTTTTCCACTTCCTACTCTTTTTCTTGTTATTCTTTTCGGTTTTCTTCCTGCATCGTTCTCATTATCATTTAAGTTCTTGTCTATTCATGCCAGTCGACATTTTTCCTCGTCTATATCTTACTCTTTTTTCCGTTTCCTCCTCTTCCCTTTTTTTTTTCGTTCTCGTTCGTCTCTCTCGTGTTCTTAATCTTGTTATCATCCTGTTTTTTTGTCGATTTTATTCTCCTATCGCTCTCATTCTTTCGATTTATTTCTTGTCAATCCGTGCCAGGCTATATTTTTCCTCGTGTAAATCCTTCTTTTTTTACACCTCCTTTTCTTTCCTTCATTTGTGTTCTCGTTCGTCTTCGTTTTCTCTCTTTCCTGCCAGTCTAACAGTGTCCTAGTTTTCATTATCCTTTTCCGCCTCTATTTACCTTCCTCTTCCGTATGCCCTTGTTCCTCTTCTCCCTTTTTTGTTCCTCTTACCAGCGTCCTCGTTTTCATCCTCCATTCCTCTTCCAAGTCTCCCATCGTCCTCCTCCTCCACCTCCTCGTCCTCCTCGTCCTCCTCCTCCTCCTCCTCGTTCTCCTTGTCCTTCTCCTCTTCCTCATCTCTGTCCTCCTCATTTTTATCCTCTTCGTCGTTGATTTTTCCCGAAAGATGTTTGTGTAAGAAAATAAGTTTGTTTGTTATAAGTTAGTTTGCCTTTGTTTCTTTTAGGTCCTTCCTGCAAGACAGCTTAATATTTGCCTGTTTTTGCATGCGTAAGATGCAGTCGAGATTTTTAAAACGGATGTGTAAAAAAGGGGTGCAAAAGTTCAGGATGTCGTTGTCCCTCGTGCTTCTTTTGTTAGTGTAAGAGAGTTGAGTCCTTGTTCCCTTCCCTTGTCTTCTTTATTTTTATTTTCATCTGGGTTCATGAGATTCTGACATATTTCATTCTCTCTCTCTCTCTCTCTCTCTCTCTCTCTCTCTCTCTCTCTCTCTCTCTCTCTCTCTCTCTCTCTCTCTCTCTCTCTCTCTCTCTCTCTCTCTCTCTCTCTCTCTCTCTCTCTCTCTCTCTCTCGCAAAACTTGGTTCCCGAGATGAAAAAAGTTTACGATGGCCGCCACGAATTTCAGGCTCAGTCTACCGTTAGCGGCGAGGCAGATGACTGACAGGTGTGTGTGTGTGTGTGTGTGTGTGTGCCTGCGCGCGCGTGTTTGTGTTATTGACGGTAATCCTACAGGAAAATAAGAAAAATAGGTTTATTGACTGTTATGAAAAAAAAAATAGCTTCTATTGTTAGGCAGCAATTTAATGCCGATTAAAAATTAATTAGATTCTCGAATTACAAAATCAAATTACAAAAAAAGGGTAAATCTTTCATCCGATTATGAATAAATGATAGGATTGTGTGATATTTGTTAGCTGGATATAATGGCAGGACTTGGTGGTGGGGAAGGCGGTGGGTGAGTGGTCAGCGTGTAGGCGCGGCGTCCAGGAGACAGGACACAGGTTTGTGCCTCGCCCGCCGCTACAAATAAACTGGCAATTTTCAGTCATCGCTGAGTGGCCTAAGAATGTCCACGTGATGTAATGAAGACCAACTATCAACCCGGACTGTAGATTCACCTAATAGAGAATCAAAGTTGAGCCCCTGGAGACAGCATGAGTCAAGCAAGATGGCGCTACTATAAACACTTGCATGCGCCATAATGGGGTGAGGCCGACCACCAGACCCCACTAAGAAAGCCTATCGCGCCATTGGCGGAACGTAAAGAAAAAAAATCGTAATTGGATAAGTAACACAATATTATGAGAGGGATTCAACCTAACTGGTATTCTATTACTGAACTATTGCTACACCTGTACACTGCAATACACCTCGCACACAACACCCATCCACAGCATTCAGCTCACTCATGACTCCTGGCATACCACACCTCTCATCTGACACCTCACACCCAACGCCGTACAACCTATACCCTACACCCAATATTCTACACTTAACACTGCACACCCTACTACACACACCGAACTCCTTGCACCCTTCCCCTCACACCCTACTCCTCACACCCTACTCCTCACCCTACTCCTGACACTCTACTCCTCACACCTTACTTCTCACACTCTACACCTCACACCCAACACCTAACACTCAATACCTCGTTCTTTATAACTTACACTCTACACCAAACACTACCAGACACCCTACCTCATACTCTATTCCTTGCACCCTATTCCTCACACCCAACACTCTACACCTAATACTTCGCACCCTACTCCTCACACTCTACTCCTAACACCCTGCTTTTCACACCCAACACGTCACACCCAGTGCCTCACACCCTATATTCTACACATACATTACACGCTATAATATCATAATTTACACCATAATTACACGCCCTTCGCCCCCTTCACCTTCGCGGTACCTTTGCTTCCACACGCCGGAAAATTACTTACAGGTATGCGTCCTCTCATCAAGGGCTGGACAGGGCGCCGCTCCCTCCCTGCTAATTCCAACCTAACCTTCGCTTTTCACACACCTCATCTTCCACCTTCCGTTCCGTCCTCCCCTCTGACGCACATTTTTAGCTCTGTAAATCCTCTGATGGTCATGTGTTGCCCTTCATATTGCGGAAGGTAACCTACTTTGCACGTGTATTGCGGTTTTACTTATTTTCAGTTTTGTAATTTTACGAGTTTCCTCTACTTCTGTTTTTGGTTAATCTTGAGTATTTATATTACAGGGGTCTCGTAATCAATTTTTTTTGGTGGTTGCTCAAAAGTCGCAGTATAGAGAATAATTTCCATATATACATTTTTTTTATACTTGCTGTCTATACTGCCTGTAAGCTTTCTTCTTGACGGGCCTTTTGGGCAACCCCATCCCGTTAGTGGCGCAGGCGAGTTTCATTTATAATGGCAAGGTTCTTTTATTGAGTATAAGTAACTGTTGCTCTTTGCCCTTCTGTATGTGCACGATGCCCTGATTTTCATTCATAAGTCTTATGTATAAGTAATTTCTTGATATTGTCAGCCCATATTTTCCTAAGTATTATTCCCGAATAGCAAGTTATAGGTTTATAGTAAGACGGATTTTCTAGCTTTCGACCATACAATTAGGCCTCCTCTTTTCCCTAAGGTTTTGATATACACTATTAGGTTTTCCCTTTCCTGTTTGCCTTTGCCTCATGGATCAAACTCGCTCTACATTACTAAGTGCCCCCTCTTTTAACTTTGCCTTTATCAATGCGTCTCAGTTACTTTATTAACCATACTTTTAATTTCTCGCACAGCTCGCCCTTATCGCGTCTTTAAAACTCTTAACATACAGTCGCAAGCATTACCCCTTATCGCCCTCCGGCAAACTCATCGTATAATATCAAGAATCCTTTCTTTTCCGGTTTTCCTTTGCACGCTCTCCTTCAAACTCCTAACGCAGAGTACATCCATTTCTTCCCCTTTAGTAGGAGTTAGTCCGGGCCGCCGCTGTCTGGTCGATCTGCCTCTCGATTTACGTAAAGGCTTTTCTTTGATGTACACTAATGGAGGACATAAACGTAAGTAATGTTTTATTATCGCTAAATCAGGCTCCTCGTGAAAGGGTTTAGCGCCTCGGGGGATTGCATGGCTTCTACGAACTCTCGGGCTTCTTGTGTGTATTTTCCTGTGCCGTGTTTGGGTGTGTGAGGGAGGAGTTGAAGGAGGAGAAAGAAGAGGATTGAAAGAAGAGGAAGAAGAAAAGGAGGATGAAAAGAAGATGGAGAAAGGGGAGAAGGAAAAGAAGATGGAGAAAGTGGAGGAGGAATAGTTTGGATAAGAGAATCAAGAAGTCAAGTGCGATGAGGTTAGGTTGAGTGTTGATGTGATTTTTCGACACTCACGCAAACACACACACACACACACACACACACACACACACACACACACACACACACACACACACACACACACACACACACACACACACACACACACACGATGGGGTGACGCTGTAAACTTAGTATCCACGTGTAAAAAGAAAAAAAAAGTCGCCGGGCAAGTTATTTCAGTCTTTTTTTCTCCCTGAATTTCCCTCCCTCTCAGCAGGCTCTTTTTGATGTAAATCTAAGAGACTGGTTTCAAAGGGCGTCGAAGGAATTTTTCTGAACTCTTTATTCATAGACCTTGGCAAAACATCAAAGGTGTCTAAGAGAGTATCTTCACGTTAACAGCATATTAAAGTACTTTCATAAACACCCTTTAATAGGTAGTCGCGTAGAATAGTAAATTATGTAAAGCAATTCTTCGCAAGCAGCGTAATACTGAAAGATTATTTACGCTACTTAGACAGCAGGACCAAGGAGACTTTGAATGTATCATCGACCGCAGGCACAGATTGATGATATCTTGAATACATCGCTATTCACCAAGGAGAACATTAGGAAAGAATGGAGCACAAGGCAATTATCTTAAGCAACAGAAACCTCGGTCCATTACGCGGCTCATCCATCACCACAGAGAGAGAGAGAGAGAGAGAGAGAGAGAGAGTAGAAGGAAGCAGAGGGTAGGGCGAGATGGGGTCTGATGGGGTCAACCTCCCCTTTATTATTCCCAAGAGCCTCTAGTCCTTTTAGAACCCTTAGTCTTTTCTCTCTTCTCGCCTCTCCTGGTCTCCCTATCCTACCTTACTCCTGCCTCCCTCTTGCTCTCTTCTGCCTTTTTTTTCTTCCTCAGAGTCTCATCTCTCTCCACTTCACTTTTCTCTCCTCTCCTCTCCTCTTCTCTCCTCTCTCTCTCTCTCTCTCTCTCTCTCTCTCTCTCTCTCTCTCTCTCTCTCTCTCTCTCTCTCTCTCTCTCTCTCACACACACACACACACACACACACACACACACACACACACACACACACACACACACACAGTTCCAATCCTAAACCATCACTTGAGCGATATATATACTGAAAACCTACCAGTCAATCAGTGAAAGAGGAGGAAAAAGAGGAAGCGGAGAAGGGGGAACAAAGAGATGGAGGAGGAGGAGAAGGAGAAGAAATAGATAAGGACGCGAAGTCGGAATACAGGATCTTGAGGGACAACTTAGCCCAGGGAAAGGCGCCTCCTCGTAACCTCCCGAAGTAATATTGCACGCCAGGCTGGGTTATTAAGATGGGAGGTTGCCTGACGGATGCCTGAAGGGTGGCTGAAGGGCGGGTGAAGTATACTGTGTTCCAACCCCTTCCCTTCCCCCTCCCGGCTTGTGTAATGCCCCAAGGTTTAGGTTTCTTCATAAAGGAGAAGGGAGATCAGAATAATGGAAAGGTGAAGAGAGAGAGAATATATATCACGTTGACTGACAGACGAAGACAGAGGGGCAGAGAGTAAAGAAAGAAATCAATGAAAGCAAGTAAAACAAAAGTGAAAAGACACGGACAGGAAAACTTGCAAAACAAACACACAACACTGAAAGGCTTGAGAAGGAGAGTGAAAGGGAGAGCGGCAGGAGAGAGAGAGAGAGAGAGTCATGATTGTTGTAGGATAATCCTCAGACATCCGGCGCGCGCACACACACACACACACACACACACACACACACAAAAGAATATCAGAAAAGGTTAAGAGACGGTCGCCGCCACTACCCGGGACGCTGGGGAATATTTCTCACCTTGAAAATACCTGACTCACGAAAGAATATATTTTTTTCTGTGAATAGTTTTTGGGTTCTCTTTTTTTTCCTTTTCGATGCTAAGATAAGTCATATCGGTGCACTAAATTTTTCCACCCGAGATATTTTTAACGTTTAACTCGCCGAAAAGTATGTAGGGCAACGCTTTTTTTGGTGCGTCCGAGGTTTTTCTCTGTATTTTTCAAGTTATGGCTCAAAATTTCAGAGTTTTGAGCATGTATTTCTGGTCCATTGAAAGCGTTATCTTAGAGGAGGAGGATTTGTGCAGTTCACATAAAATATAGTAAGGAATTCGTTTAATTAGGGAACCGTATTAATTTTTAAAGAGCGTATAATTCTTAGCTCACCGAATAATGTTTTAATGTTAAATATATATTGCACCGAATATTTTTTTTCTTTCGAGGCAAGAAATAGGGACCTTGAATTTCAGGTTGAAAAGTCTTTATAATCTAAACACTCAGGTCACAATAAAATATTGAAATTTAAGTGTAACCGGTATGTGGTTTTCCTATCATTTCGAAAGCTTTTTTTTCTAAAGTGTCAAAAAAATGAACTCTTTGCCCCCCGCAGCATAAAGAATGGGATGCCGCGTCTCCTTGAGGTGTTCTTTCCTCCTTCAGCTCCTTCCTTTTATCCCCCAATCCTCCTTCCCACCCTCTTCGTATCGTCTCCCACCTCAGAGCACTCTCTCTCTCTCTCTCTCTCTCTCTCTCTCTCTCTCTCTCTCTCTCTCTCTCTCTCTCTCTCTCTCTCTCTCTCTCTCTCTCTCTCTCTCTCTCTCTCTCTCTCTCTCTCTCTCTCTCTCTCTCTCTCTCTCTCTCTCTCTCTCTCTCTCTCCCTTCCTTTTCCTCATGCATCCTTTTCCCCTCCTCCTCCTCTTCGTCTTTCTCTCACTTAAAAAAAACTACTACCACTGGTAATTTTACTACACTACTACTATTACTGTAACTACTACAACTACTACTGCTACCGCTACTACTACTACTGCTACCACTATTACTGTTACCTACTACTACTACTACTACTACTACTACTACCACTACTACTACTGTTCACACACACGGAGATCATGAATGCTTTCTCTCTCTCTTTCTCTCTCTCTCTCTCTCTCTCTCTCTCTCTCTCTCTCTCTCTCTCTCTCTCTCTCTCTCTCTCTCTCTCTCTCTCTCTCTCTCTCTCTCTCTCTCTCTCTCTCTCTCTCTCTCTCTCTCTCTCTCTCTCTCTCTCTCTCTCTCTCTCTCTCTTCCAAACTGGACTCGGCCACTCGCCTCAACCTTTTTTTTTATTTTGCTCTTTATCCCCTCTCTGTCCTGTCCTTGGTCGCTTTCCTTTTTTTCTTTTCTTTTTCTTGCACACCATTTTATTTACGTCAGCTTTCCTTTCTTCCATTTTTCCTCTTCGTCGTTCCTGTCGTCGTTCTCTTTCCTCTCCCTTTCTTCAGGTTCCCTCTTGCTCCGGTTTTTATTTCCTGCGGCACAATCTTCGGCATTTTCCGCATCTTTAACCCCCCCCTTCCCTACCTTTTTTTCTCCGCTTCATATATTTTCTGTTTTTATTGTAGTTTTATTTTACTTTCCACCTCCGACTGCCTTTTGTTTTTCCTTTTTTCTTTCTATTATCGGAATGTTTTCCTTTTTTTTTAATCTTTTTCCGATTTTAAACTCAATCTTTTCTTTCATGACCTTATTCACTTTCGTTGTCTATTTTTTGTATATATTTTCTGTTTTTATTGTTCTATTTTACTTTCCATCTCCGCTTGGCTTTTGCTTTACCCTTTTTCTTTCTATTATCGGAATGTTTTGCCTTTCCTTAATCTTTCTTCGTGTTTAAACTCAATTCTTTTCTTTCATGACCTTATTCACTTCGTTATCTATTTTTTTCCGCCGCTGCTTCCTTTTTTTCTCTTTCCATTTCAGATTCTTTCTTTTTTATGTTTCTTTCGGCATAACCCTTGACCTATATTTCAGATGTGCACCACCTTTCCCTCTATACATCATGCAGCTCTTCCTCGCCCAGTCTCTTCTTCCTCTCCCCATCCCTCTCCCTCTCCCTCTTTTTCTCCCTCTCCACACTCATCTCCACTCCATTCTCTGCACTTCATTATTCATTGATTTTTGCGTTACGTCAGTTTCCTCTTAGTTCTTCATTCTTTCCTTCCTTCGTTCGTTTGTTTCTTTCTTCCTTCCTACCCTTCTTCCTTCCTTCCTTCCTTACCTTCTTTCTTTCTTTCTTCCTTCGTTCATTCATTCATCCATTATTTTTTCTTTCCTTCATCCCTTCCTTCCTTTCTTCCTTCCTTTCTTTCTTTTTCTGTCCTTTTCTTTTTTCTTTGTTTTTCTTTCTTTTTTTCCTTCTTTCTTTTTTTTCTTTTTCTTTCTTTCATCCTTCCTTTTTCCCCTCCTCCTTTCCTTCCTTTCTTTCTTCCTTCCTTCCCCCTCTCCTTCCCCTTTTCTCCTTACTTCCTTTCTTCTTTCTTTCACTTTCTAACTTTCTTTTTTTCATGCTTTCCTTTCTTCCTTCCTTCCGTCCTATCCTCCTTCCGTCCTTCCTTTCCTTCACTCCTTCATTCCTTTCTCCCTTCCTTCCCTATTTGTCCTTCGTTACATCATTTCTCGTAGGCCTAAAAAAAAGATCCTCAGCCTGTTTTTCCCTTTCGTATTATTTCTTTATGACCAGAAATTGTGTTTGGTAAGGCCTCTTCCTTTTTTTTCGTAGATACAGTCTTTTAAGGGGATCGGGAACAAGGTTATGTGGATCTCTATTTTCTTTTTTCCATCTTTTTTTCCTTGTCCATTTATTTTCCTTTTTGCCGCGTCAATGGTTTCTTTCACCTTCAGTTCACTTGTCCTCCCTTTTTCATTCCCTCTCAAACTTTTCCTCCTTTTCTCTCTCTCTCTCTCTCTCTCTCTCTCTCTCTCTCTCTCTCTCTCTCTCTCTCTCTCTCTCTCTCTCTCTCTCTCTCTCTCTCTCTCTCTCTCTCTCTCTCTCTCTCTCTCTCTCTCTCTCTCTCTCTCTCTCTCTCTCTCTCTCTCTCTCTTTTTTCCCCCGTTCTACACTCCATCCAGGTATCAGCCGTGGTTTCATATTTTCTTATTCCTTTCTCTCTCACACTCCATTGCTCCCCCTCCTACCCTGCTGTTTCTTTCTTTGACTTCTTTTCTTGCCCTTCCCCTTCCCCTGTCCCTCTCATCTCCCCTCTCTCCCTTTCTTCTTTTCTGCTCGCCTTTCCTCCACGCTAACGAGAGAGGGAGGGAGAGAGGAAGTGAACGAAGGGGAGGAAGGGAGAGGGTGAAAGATGGGGAGGGGGAGGGAGGGAGGAGGATGAGAGAGAGAGAGAGAGAGAGAGAGAGAGAGAGAGAGAGAGAGGCCGCAGTGTTACCTTCTCATGGGCCATCTTTTCGGCTTAAAATTATTTCCCTCTGTACATATTTTCCTTATCGTTTCCCAAACTCATATTTCAGCCACTGGACTATATACAGCTGGTGTGAAAAACAGCTTATTTTTTTTTATTCGCTGCCCGTCTGCTTGTGTGTGTGTGTGTGTGTGTGTGTGTGTGTGTGTGTGTGTGTGTGTGTGTGTGTGTGTGTGTGTGTCTCTGTCTATCTCTGTCTGTCTCTCTCTCTCTCTCTCTCTCTCTCTCTCTCTCTCTCTCTCTCTCTCTCTCTCTCTCTCTCTCTCTCTCTCTCTCTCTCTCTCTCTCTCTCTCTCTCTCTCTCTCTCTCTCTCTCTCTCTCTCTCTCATGGCAGTAAAGGAAAACACATTCACAGGTGTATCCAGACTAGTATTTTCTGTAGCTGGAGATTGATTAGCCGCCGGGGGGACAGGTGTATGGCAGTGACACTTCCATTAGTGCCTTTGCGTTTCCCTAATAAGTTTGGATCGCGCTAATGTGGTTCTCTGGAGGGCCAAGAAGTCCACGAGGGTTAAGTGATGGAGGGGGACGGAATGGATGGAGAAATTGCTACTAGTGTTTGAGCTATTAATGGTTAGGATGTGTGGGTTTATGTGACCAATTAGTAATGTACAAGTGTCAGCTTTGGTGAGTTTCAAAGGAAGTAGAGAATCTTACGGTTATGAAAATCTACGGTGTTAGGTACGATAATTTAAGTAACTCTTGTTTTCGGTTTTAACTCTGTTCTGTAAAGTGTAATGTCTTTTTTTTTTTTTTTTACATCCCCGCCTATAGCGCCTGTACGTGTTCTTCAGGGGCCAGATGGTCGGCGCAAGCCCGTCGTGGCACAGGCAATTTTTTTTATAGTGGCGCCAGATTTGCTTGGCTCATGCTGCCCCCCGGAACTCATTCTTGATTCACTTGGACTGTTTCTTCTAAAGTCTGGGTTGATGGGTGGTCTTCAGGGCAGCATGAGTAGTCCTAGGCCACCCGGCGGTGACTGAAAAATCACAGGTGGCTGCGTGGGGATTCGAACCGACGTTGCCCATGGCATGGTGAATGTGAGCCCAGCACGCTAACCACTCAGCCACCGTTTGGGGCTATAAAAGTAACGTAAACTTGATCATACACATACAGACAAACAAAACACATGAATGCAATGATCTTGCTATACGAATCTACGGGGTAATGTTTGATAATTTAAGTAACACTTGCTTTCGGTTTTGACTCAGTATGATGTAAGTTTTTTTTACAACAAAGGAAGAAGTTAAAGGACAAATAAGACAAGAAAAAACCCGCTAATCACTGGTTCTATAAAAATAAGTATATAGGAGTTGCGAAGAAAGGTCAGATTCAGGAGGAGAGGTGTCTGATACTCCTCTCTTGAACGAGGAGTTTGTCTTGGGTTATAAGTGTACGTAAAATCAATTATAAACACACAAAATGTGCAGAAATAAAGCACATGTATACACTCATCCACGAAACAGCGCCAGAATAAGTGAAGTGGTCATAATTTTAATAGCTGGTGAGGACACGCAGTCACGGGTATAAGTTGGATAAATTAAATTTCAGAAAAGAAATAAACAATACCTGGTTCGCGAACAGAGTAGTGGAAAAGTGGAACAAACTGAGTAGGTATGTAGTTGGGGAAACACAATTGGAACCTTTAAACCGAGATTAGATGCATTTATGGATGGGAAGGGAATTTGTGAGCAACCCATCTTCAGGAGCTGCCTTGTGGTGCCGTCTGCCTTTCGTAGTCTTTTTATATCCTTGTGTATCCTTGTGTAGCCAATCCAATGCAATCCTCGCCTCCGCTTCGCAAGGGAAGCACAAAGCAACAGCTATCAGCATAGCAACATGTTTACACGCATTCCCTTAGCGGGCGCCATAAATCAACCCAAACCAATCCTTGCCTCTCCTCGACTCTCCTAGCCTCGCTCTGACATGCCTCGCCTCGCCTCACCTCGCCAGTACAACACAAAGCAGCAAACATCAGCATAGCAACATGTATACACGCATTCCCTCTGCTGCGCCAGAACCAAACTAAACAAATTCTTGTCTTCCCTCGCTTCACTTCGCTTTGCTTCTCGTCGCCTTGCTTCTCGTCGCCTTGCCTCCCGTCGCCTACAGCACAACACAAAGCAGCAAACATCAGCATAGCAACAGCAAGTCCTCGATCTCGATGTAAGCAAAATTCTTGGGAGACGGCAAACAGCGCCTTCCTCCGCGCCAAGATTTAGGCAGCGGTGCCCCACGTCCGATGAAAGGGAGCACACGGAATAATCTCAACATATTTGCGGCTTGGATTTGTGTGGCCGCATGCGTTTATCCTGAAATTGGGAGGATGAGGGAGGCAGTTTTTCCACCCCATCCCGGCTCAGCCTCGCTCACTTGGCCTTCCATATCGGTCTATTTTTCATCCCCGTGGCTCTCTCGCTCTTAAATCTACCCCTCCGGCGCTGGATAAGAAAGGTAAATAGACTGCTCCGTATTCCCTTCGCTCCCCTCCTCCCTCAGGCCCTCCCTACCTGCTCTCCTCTGCCTCTTCTCCCTCCGTTCCCTCTCCCTTTCCCTGCCGCTGGATATGAGCAAATGTTCACCTGCACGTCCAGGTAGGAAGTTTCGGGGCAGGTAGAGAGGGAGGATGGCAGGCCCGGATGATTAGTGTTGATGTAGGGGCCGGGTGAGTGATGCAGGGAGAGGGAGAGAACTGAGAGGGAGATAGGGAGTAGGGTAGATAGAATGATACCTGAAGGAGGGAAGAAGGAGGGAAGGTACGAGGGGAAAAAGAGGAAAGGAAGGGAAGGTGGGAAGTACGGAAGGAGAAAAGTAGAGAAGGAATAAAGTAAGGAGAGAGGGAAGGAAGGAATGCAGAAAGGGAATAAAGGAAGGGTCAAGGTAGAAACGGAAAAATAAGTGAGGAAAGTAATACGATTTAAATAAGAAGGGGAAGAACAAACAGCAGGAAGAAGGAAAAAGAAAGGAAAGAAAAAAAAATGCAAGGGATAACATGAAAGAATGAAGGATGGTATGTTCAGAGGCGTGCATACAACTTAACCATGGAACATTTTTTTTCTAATATATAAATAACGTTTGATTTAGCGTACCTTTAGCTTTTCTTTTTGCCAGGATTGTTTGTTTCTTCCTTTATTTGTGTGTGTGTGTGTGTGTGTGTGTGTGTGTGTGTGTGTGTGTGTGTGTGTGTGTGTGTGTGTGTGTGTGTGTGTGTGTGTATGCGGATATGTTGCAGGTGTTCGTTTGTATGTGTATATGTGTGTGCGTGCATGTGAGTGTGTGTGTGCAGGTGCGTTGTCAAGGTGAGTAATCGAGGACTGCGGATAATTGAGCCCCTCGAGTACACGTTAATTATTCCACTTGCATCGACCCCTCTCACTTTCTTTCCACTTACAGATTGTTTACGTGTGTGGGTGTGCGGGTGTGCGGGTGTGGGTGTGAGAGAACTGCGCGTGCTCGTTTAATATGCAATGCTGTGAGGAGAGTGAGTGTAACAATCTTTCTCTTGGGGTGAGGAGAAGAGTGAGAAGAAGTGAGGAGAATAAGGAGGAGAGCAAGGAGGAGAGGGTTGAGGAGAATGAGGAGTGAGGAGAGTATTGTGGAGAATGAGGAGGAGAGTGAGGAGGGGTGTAAGAAGTGAGGAGAATAAGGAGGAGAGTAAGGAGGAGAGGGTTGAGGAGAATGAGGAGTGAGGAGAGTATTGTGGAGAATGAGGAGGAGAGTGAGGAGGGGAGTAAGAAGTGAGGAGAATGAGGAGAGAAAGAAGGAGAGGGTTGAGGAGAATGAGGAGGGGAGTAAGAAGTGAGGAGAATGAGGAGAGAAAGAAGGAGAGGGTTGAGGAGAATGAGAAATGAGGAGAGTATTGTGGAGAATAAGGAGGAGAGTAAGGAGGAGAGGGTTGAGGAGAATGAGAAATGAGGAGAGTATTAAGGAGAGTGAGGAGGAAAGTGAGGAGGGGAGTAAGAAGTGAGGAGAATGAGGAGGGGAGTAAGAAGTGAGGAGAATGAGGAGAGAAAGAAGGAGAGGGTTGAGGAGAATGAGAAATGAGGAGAGTATTGTGGAGAATGAGGACGAGAGTGAGGAGGGGTGTAAGAAGTGAGGAGAATGAGGAGAAGAGTAAGGAGAGGGTTGAGGAGAATGAGAAATGAGGAGAGTATTGTGGAGAATGAAGAAGAGAGTGAGGAGGGGTGTAAGAAGTGAGGAGAATGAGGAGAGAAAGAAGGAGGGGGTTGAGGAGAATGAGAAGTGAGGAGAGTATTGTGGAGAATGAAGAAGAGAGTGAGGAGGGGTGTAAGAAGTGAGGAGAATGAGGAGGAGAGTAAGGAGAGGTTTGAGTAGAATGAGAAGTGAAAAGAGTATTAAGGAGAGTGAGGAGGAGAGTAAGGAGGAGAGTAGGAAGGAGAGGGTTGAGGAGAATGAGAAGTGAGGAGAGTATTGTGGAGAATGAGGAGGAGAGTGAGGAGGGGGAGTAAACAGTGAGGAGAATGAGGAGAGTAAGAAGGAAAGGGTTGAGGAGAATGAGAAATGAGGAGAGTATTGTGGAAAATGAGGAGGAGAGTGAGGAGGGGAGTAAGAAGTGAGGAGAATGAGGAGAGAAATAAGGAGAGGGTTTTAGGAGAATGAGAAGTGAGGAGACTATGAAGAAGAATGACGAGGAGAGTGAAGAGGGGAGTAAGAAGGAGAGGGTTGAGGAGAATGAGAAGTGAGGAGAGTATTGTGGAGAATGAGGAGAGGTGTAAGAAGTGAGGAGAATGAGGAGAGTAAGAAAGAGAGCGTTCAGGAGAATGAGAAGTGAGAAGAGTATTAAGGAGAGTGAGGAGGGGAGTAAGAAGTGAGGAGAGTGGGTGTAAAAATCTTTCGGTATTGTTAGGAGAGTGGTTTTTAAATCGTTCTCTTGGATTATTGGGTAGGGTATCATTGGTTCCGAGGGTGTGGTGGGGTGTGGGAGTGTGGGCGTGAACGGGTGTGAGAGGAAAGGTGAGGTATAAGTCTTTTAATGTGTGTGTGTTATATATATTATCCATCAACGTAAATATTAATCGTTGTCATCCTGTTTGCGTTTCTGTTTACGTATTTATGTCGTTCTGTATTTATATGATTTACATACACACCAAAATGCACTAACACACACACGCACACACACACACACACACACACACACACACACACACACACACACACACACACACACACACACACACACACACTTTGCCATCAAACACTTCATCTACAGATTACAATTTCCCGTACCTCTCATTCGCGCTGACGACCATGACTCTTTTTTTCCCCATCACGCGCTCCCCATCACACTTTTTTTTTCTCTCTCTCTCTCTCTCTCTCTCTCTCTCTCTCTCTCTCTCTCTCTCTCTCTCTCTCTCTCTCTCTCTCTCTCTCTCATCAAGTCTCTCTCTCTCTCTCTCTCTCTCTCTCACTTCCACTGCCCTTCCTCCTCCTCCTCTTCATCCTCTCTGCCCTCTCCTCTTCCTGCCTTCACGTATTTTCACCCTCCTTGCATTCTTCCGCCATACCCACGTCTCCTCCTGATTTATCCTTCTATTTGTCCTTCTCTTCAGCATTTTTATCTTCCTGTTTCTTGTCTGCTGTTTATCTCTCTCTCTCTCTCTCTCTCTCTCTCTCTCTCTCTCTCTCTCTCTCTCTCTCTCTCTCTCTCTCTCTCTCTCTCTCTCTCTCTCTCTCTCTCTCTCTCTCTCTCTCTCTCTCTCTCTCTCTCTCTCTCTCTCTTTTATTATTCCCCTGATGTTGATATTCCGTTTGTCTGTCTGTATTTTTTTATGCTTTATTTTTTCGTATCTTCGTATTCTCCTTGTTCCTGCTTTGTTCTTTTTTTTTAACGTTATGATATTTATTTTCTCAGATCTGCTCTTTGTTCCATTCTATGTTTTCTCTTTTGTTCAGTTTTTTTTATCTCTTCCTTCGCTTACACGTTTGACCCTGACCATATTTCAGTCTTCTACATTTATTTTTCTCTTGTTTAATTCTCGCAGTTCCAAACGGCTTCATTTCTCATTTCCTTTATCTAACTTTCTCTCTCTCTGTGCCTTTACGTTTTCACTTCTACTGAATTGTTCTTTATTCCCCTTTCTACCTGCCTGACTCTGGTCTAGCGAATTCCTCTCCCATCTTCTCTTATAATCCATCCCTTCATGTGTTTGCTCTTTCCTGGTTCGCTGCTTTTTACTGCATTCCTCTTCTCGTTTTACTTGACTCCATCTTGTTTCTGTGCTTCTCTTTATTCTACCAATTTGTTCCTGTCTGTGTATGTTTTATGTTTCTTTCGCATCACTCTTCATGGCTGTGTCCATCCGTCTGTTGTGTTTGGTTCTTTTTGTCTGGTTTATATATGTTGTCCTTTGGCTTCATCGTGTTTTTCTGCTCCTCTTCATTCTACCTATTTGTTCCTGTCTGTGTATGTATCATGTTTCCTTCGCCTCACGCTGTATGTCTGTGTCCGTCCGTCTGTCGTGTTTGCTTCTCTAACTTTGTCTGGTTCATGTCTGGGTAACTGGAGATCATTTCACATTATCAACTTTTTCTCAAGGTAATTCTTATACCTCATTTTGTCTATCCACGCCCATCCATCTGTCGTGTTTGCTTCTCTAAGTTTGTCTGGTTCATGTCTGGGTCACTGGAGTTCGTTTCGCATTATCAAATTTTTCATGGTAATTCTTATACATCATTTTGTCTTGCTACGTCCATCCATGTATCGTGTTTGCTTCTTTAGCTTTGTCTGGTTCTTTTCTGGGTCTCTGGAGTTCATTTTGCATCATTAGTCGTTTTTCATGGTAAGTCTTATACATCGTTTGGTCTTGCTTCCTGCATTGCAAAAGTTTTATTTCCGTTTTTGTTCAGACTGATCCTTATCTAATTTCAGACAAGTTCTTCTACGTGATTCTGTTTTCTTTTTCTATTTCTATAACTTTCCTCGTTTTTCGAGTAATTATTTTAAAATTCTTGCGTGGTATTTGCATGTTTGTACTGATTTAACTTTTTCTCGTCTCTCCCACCCACGTTAATGTCCTTTAAGTGCTAGCTTCAGTGCCTGTCTTTATTTTTATGCTATATTCCTGTAACTTCAGCCAAAGATCACTTACCACGTTAATGGGTCTATTGATGCTCTTTGTTACACCTTGCCTGATTTCACGTTGATGCAACTGTAAGTGTTCGATGCCCATTGATGTAATATGAGCCTTTTATATTCTAACTTGGGCAATGTTTGTTTACCTTTGTTCTTAGGTCTGCGGGCCGTACTGTTTCCTCTCCTCCGTAACATTAATCATCGGCTATTTATCTCCGGGTGTGTTTGTCTCGTTTCGACTTAAGTGTCTCCTCCTATAGCGGCGGGTGGTTAGATTACATTTACGAAGACTAATGTTTGCACGGACTCCCTGATGAGGCGGAGAGGAGGAGGAGGGGAAGAGAAGCAGGAGGAGGAGGAGCAAGAGGAAGAGGGGGAGGAGGCACTGATGTGATGACCAGAGCGAGCAAACAACACAGTGAGAGCCTTGGGCCATCAGCATGAGGGGAGGGAAGGTAGGGGAGAGAGAGAGAGAGAGAGAGAGAGAGAGAGAGAGAGAGAGAGAGAGAGAGAGAGAGAGAGAGGAAACGAGGGCAAGGTGGGGAAAGGTGCGAGGGTAGAGTGTGTGAGTGGAAGAAGAGGAATGAGAAATTGATGAAAGGAATTGAGAGGAGAAAGAGAAGGGAAACGGAGGAGGTACTGCATGCTAGGGATGATGGGAGGGAGGGGGAAGGAAGGTAGGGCGAGAGTGTTATGGATAGTGTTACAGGGATAGAGGAGGAATTGATGGGTGAAATCGAGGGGGGAAGGGAAGAGAAAGGAGAAATTGTACCGTAAGTGAAAGGGGGAGAGAGAGGAGACGAGGGAATGTGAGGATAGATGTGAGAAGGGGGGAAGGGGGAGTAGTAGACGAGGTGGGATGATAAATTGACGTCAAGGAATAAGGAAGAAAGGGAGGGTAAAGATAAAGGGGAAAATAATGGGAGGAATGGCCGTAGGAGTGAAGGGAGGAGATGCGGAATAATAAGGGGGTAGAGGATACGTGTAGTTGATAAAAAAGAAAAAGGAATGGAAAGAGGAATTGAAAGTTACACGTGAGGGGAAAGAGGAAGGGCTGTACCAGAGAAAACAAGAGAGGTAGAAACAAAATAAAGGCGTGGAAAGGAGAAACAGAGAGAGAGAGAGAGAGAGAGAGAGAGAGAGAGAGAGAGACGAAACGAAGAAAAAAAGTGAGGAAAGGGAGGAAAGGAAAATAAAAAAAGATTACAAAGTGAGTAAGTGAAGGAAAACAGTGAGAGAGAGAGGAGGGGAATCGAAGGGCGGGAAAGAAGAGTTGGAGGAAAGGGGAAAGAGAGAAGGGAGAGCAAGGGAACAGGTGTGAGAGGCGCGGCGGAGGCCCTCAGTGGCTTAGTTTACCTGCAGGAAGTGAGATGATTGTAATGACTTTCCGTGTATCTCACCTGGATGCTGCGCGTGTGTGTGTGTGTGTGTGTGTTGGTGGCCCGTGTTATTGTTTTCACCAGGCATTGTAGGCAACCACACCTGCCGCCCTCCCTACCTGCTCCCCCTCCCCCCGGCCTCCAGGTAATCGGCTCACCTGATATCTGTTTACAATCTGGCGGCATTGGTGGAACGTGAAGGTAAGGTGGAGGGAGGGAGGGTAAGGTGAAGGGAGGGGGGTAAGGTGGAGGGGGGGAGGTGAAGGGAGGGGGGTAAGGTGGAGGGAGGGGGAGGGGAGGGTGGAGGGGCTGCTGACACCTCCACGTCCTCAGGGGATACGTAATTCTCCCTCCGTTTCCTCCTCCTCCTTCTTTCTCTTTGTTTTTGTCTTTATTCTTCTCTTTTCTCCTTTTCTTTTTCCTCTTGCTCCACTTCCTTCTTCTCCTCCTCCTTTTTCTCCTCCTCTCCTTCTCCACCTCCTCCTCCTCCTCCTTTTCTCCTCCTCCTCCTTTTCTCCTCCTCCTTCTCCTCCTCCTTTCACAGTGTTGTTGTTGATCTCTGACATAAATGGAGTTTAGGAATGCTTTTCAAAGAGAGAGAGAGAGAGAGAGAGAGAGAGAGAGAGATTAATAATATGATATCGTTAACACTGATTATTAAGATTTGGAGCATTTTCATATTTTTTGTATTTGTCATATTTTTATTATTTGTAAGTTTTCTCACTAACGTAAACGCTCTATTTTTGTTCTTTACACACACACACACACACACACACACACACACACACACACACACACACACACACACACACACACACACACACACACACACACACACACACACACACACACACACACACACACACACCCACACACCCCTCCGCTCTAAACATTTTCATCACAACTTTCCCAATGTTTACCACAGACCCCCGATACCTTTTTCATATTGTACTTTTCCCCTTTTTATTGTACTTCAATATTGTATTTGTAACGTGTATATTTTCAGCTTAACAGCTGCAATCTCTTAATAAACCGATTATTATTATTATTATTATTATTATTATTATTATTATTATTATTGTGTGTGTGTGTGTTTGTGTGTGTGTGTGTGTGTGTACACACACACACACACACACACACACACACACACACACACACACACACACACACACACACACACACACACACACACACACACATTCTGAGTCATTCACATGTAAAATCACAAGTGCCATGATCCATTTTGCCTCCGAAACACGCATGCATTCTCTACATACATAAATACGTAAGCATACATACATACATACACAGCAGCCGGGAGACATGTACACATACGGATATGCATGCATCCATATGTATGTCGAAAAAGCAGGGCAGTGTGTGTGTGTGTTTGTACGAGTGTGTGTGTGTGTGTGTGTGTGTGTGTGTGTGTGTGTGTGTGTGTGTGTGTGTGTGTGTGTGTGTGTGTGTGTGTGTGTGTGTGTGTGTGTGTGTGTGTGTGTGTGTGTGTGTGTGTGTGTGTGTGTGTGTGTGTGTGTGTGTGTGTGTGTGTGTGTGTGTGTGTGTGTGTGTGTGTGTGTGTGTGTGTGTGTGTGTGTGTGTGTGTGTGTGTGTGTGTGTGTGTGTGTGTGTGTTATTCAGGCTGGGAATCGAAAGGAACGGAAGCGAAGGAATGGAAAGTGAGGGAAAGGAATGCAACATGGCAGTGAATGGAGGAACATGAACGGGATTGTAAATTATAAGAACAAAAGAATAAAATACTTGTATGGCATGGAAGGGAAAGGAAATATAAACTGAAGCGGAGGGGAAAGGAAGAGAAGGAAGGACAAGAAAGGAAAGAGAATCCAGAATAGATAACATTGGAAGAAAGTTTGAAGTAAGGGAATCATAAAAAAAAATACATGTAAGGGGAGGAAAGATGTGGAAGAGAGTGGAACAGAAGGGAAAGACAATTAATAGAAAATAATCGAAGCGGGGAAAGATGGAATTGAAAAGAAGGGGAAAGGGAAGAAGAAGAGGAAGAAATGTCACAAAATATAAACGTGAGGAATGGACACACGACGCACGAAAGTGAAGAACGCCAGGAATGTGAATAAAGGAGTATGAAGAATGAGTGAGTGGGAGAAACACGGAGGTAAAAGGTTGTCAAGGGGAAGGAAGTGAGAGGGAAAAGTGTGTAAAAGAAATAGAGTACGAAATATTGAATAAATGAATAAAGTGAATAAAGGACTAAGAAGAATGAGGTAGTGGGAGAAACATGGATCTAAAAGGTTGTCAAGAGGAAGGAAGTGCGAGAAACGTAAAAAAATGAGGAGAATAGAGTACGAAATATTGAATAATGAACCCCCCAAAACCTATCAAACGAGGAGAGCGAAGTAAATGCTGGAAGCCCCAAAGTGTTCAAATAAAACAGGCAAGGAGGCAATATTCTACACAGCGAGGGAGAAAAGAGAAAACGAAATATTAAGAAGGCTGCGAAAAGGAATGTGTGAAAAATTATTAGTGTCTGAAATAGTAAATGATGGAAGTCAGGGAGAGTTCAAAGGCAGGAGGTGAAGGGCCAATGTTTTACGAAGAGACGGAGAAAAGAAAGAGGAATGAGAAAATAGAGTTGTCTGAATAAGAGGAGTTTAGGAATGCTGTTCAGAGAGAGAGAGAGAGAGAGAGAGAGAGAGAGAGAGAGAGAGAGAGAGAGAGAGAGAGAGAGAGAGAGAGAGAGAGAGAGAGAGAGAGAGAGAGAGAGAGAGAGAGAGAGAGAGAGAGAGAGAGAGAGAGAGAGAGAGAGAGAGAGAGAAGAAGAGAGAAAGAAAGCTACCAACAAGAGAAAAGAAGAAAATAATGAAAGCTGCGAGAAGGAGTGTTTGTGAAATATGATCAAAGAACGAGAGCGAGGCAAATAGTAAAAAAAGAAAGATAAGAATAGTCAACGGGAAGTGTGTCAAAATATAGAGACAAATGAAAAAAAAAAGTTAATAAAAGTAAATACAAATGATAATAATAATGGTAATAGTATAAACATGAAGAAGAAGAAGAAAAAGAAGAAGAAAAAGAAGAACAAGAAGAACAATAACAGGAAAAAAAGATCAAAAAGAAGAAATACAAGAAAAAGAAGAATGAGAACAAAAAGAAGAACAACAAGAACAAGAAGAGCAAGAAAAAAAAGAGCAAAACCAACAACAGCACCTACAACATCGAAAATAGACATTTAAACCTGAAGATCTAAAGGAAAGCGAGTCAAGGTTAAAAAAAAAATTCAATAAGGTGTGAATCGGAATGTGCACCAAAAGACAAACTAATGATATACGTGATAAAAAAAAATACTAGAAAAAAGTATCAGAGGAGTGAGCGGGGTAAGAAATGAATGGCCTCAGAAGTTAAGAAAGTGTGCGGGGGACGAAAAACTGAGGGAGGGAGTGAGCGGAATGCAGATGAAGGGAAGGAAACCAGCCTGTAAAGATGATGAATGTGGATAAATGAAGAGTGGAAAAGGAATAAGAAAAGAAATGTGTGGGGAGGAAAGTGAAGGAAATATAAACTAGAGCGGAGGGGAAGGAAAAGGAAGGAAGGTAAAGGGAGGAAAGAGAATGTAGAGTTGATTACGTAGGTGGACATGTTGGTGGTTAGTGAGTGTTCTGATGCTAATTGGTTCACGGATACAGAAAGTCAATATCCGTCAGGGTTGTTTATTCACAAAATACAAGCAGGTCATTGAGATAAACACAACACACAGAAAAGGTGTATGTGTGTACATGCGTGTATATGAATGTTGTGTAGTGTAGATGACATATAAGTGTTGGTGTACGTGTGGAACAATATGTAAAAGAGGACTGTAGCAGGACGAGGACAGACAGTAGAAGATAAACAAGTAACAAGAAAGACAACAGTTTGTGACCCTGGAGTGACTAGCTGCTACAGATAGATGAAGAGTGGAAAAAGGAATAAGAGAAAAAAAATATATGTGTGGAGAGGAAAGTGAAGGAATTATAAACTAAGGCCGAGAAGAAGGAAAGGGAAGGAAGATAAGGGGAGTGAAAGAGAATGCAGAATGGATTACATAGGAAGATAGATGAAGAGTTGAAAAAGAGTGGACACGAGTGAACAAAGAAATATAATAACACAAAATGAATGAATAACAACCTGGAAAGCCTCACTAACAGACCATCAGACTTGAGAGGGAAAAAAAGGGGTATAAGATTTTTTTAAAAGGAGAAGCAAGAATGAAGACAACTAAAACACAGAAAAAATCAAAGAAAAAGAAAGGAATAAAACAAATAGTAATATAAACATGGAAATATAAATCAGAAAACTCAACTAACAGACCTCTGTAGATAAGAACGAAAATAAAGTGACGTTATAAGAAATTCGAATAAAAGTGATAAAACAGTGAAGTAACAAGAACACAGAATAAATCAAATGAAAATAAAGATAAATAAAACAAATAAAAAAAACATGGAAATACGAGACAGAAAACCAAAAGGGGAAAATAAACAAAAGGGAGACCGAAAGAAAGGTAAAAAAAAAATCGAAAAATAAAAGAAAACTGGAGGCGTCAATGGGAAAATAAAGAAAATACGAAAGAAAGAAAGAGGAAAGGCAAAAATTCCGCCCCTCGCAGCCAAAAACAGAAATCCATCTATCGAAACAGACACACACAAACAAACCAACGCGCCCCCTCCGCACACCCCCACCGAAAAAATTCATTACAGGGAAAAAACACGTTACGAGGGGAAGAAGTGAGTGAAGGGACGGAAGGAAGGGCAGGCATGAAACAAGAGGGAGAGGAGGAGGACGAAATGAAGAAGTCAGGGAAGGAAGGGAGGAGCAAATGAAGGAAGGAAGGGAAGGCATTAAACAAGAGGGAGAGAAAGAAGACGAATGAAGAAGTCAGGGTTGGAAGGGTCTAGCAAATAAAGGAAGGAAGGAAAGGAAGGCATGAAACAAGAGGGGGAGAAGGAGGACGAAATGAAGAAGTCAGGGTAGGAAGGGACGAGCAAATGAAGGAAGGAAGGAAGGGAAGGAAAATAAAAAAGGGAGGAGAAAGGAAGAGGGAAAGAAATGAGTGAAAGGAGGGAAGATTGATTGAAGGAAGGGAAGAATAGGAATGAAATAAAAGAGATGGAAGAGTAAGCGAAGGAAGGGAAGGAGAGGAAGGGAAAGCTAACGTGAGGAATAAGTAAGATAAGGGAGGGAAGAGTGAAGGAAGGAAGGGATGTAAAGGTACAAAACAAAAGGGAGCGAAAGAGGGAGAAAGAGAGTGAAGAGACTAGTAAAGGAAGGGAAGGACACACAAGGGAGAAAAGGAGAATGAGGGGAAGAAGTGAGAGAAGGGAGGGTTGAGTAAAGGAAAGAAGGGAAAGAAAGGGTCGAAATAATGGGGAGAAGAGGAGTGAGAAGAGTTAGAGGAAACAGGATGAAAGGAAAGGAGAAGAAAAAGGAAGAATAAGGAAGAACTAAGAGCAACATATTGAGTGATAAGAACATATTGAAAAAGAATGTAAAAAGAACTGAAGGGAAAGAGTAAGTGGAAGCGATGGACAAGGAAAAATATAAGAGATTGAGAGAGAAAAAGGAATCGGAATAAATGAAGGAAAAGGGGAAAGGGGCGAACGGGAACATAAATAATCATAAAACAACGAAAAGATGAAGTGGTATTTAAGAAACAAAAGAAAATGGAATCAAAATATACTAGGAAAATGGAGAGACGTGTAAATAAGAAAGGGAAGCGAAAGGGACAAGAACAAGTGGAAGAATGGGAGGAATGGTGAAGGGTTGGTTTGCAATCCTTCAGGAAAGGCAATATCAGGCGCTCCCCACTCAATCATGCACGAGGAAGATGGATTCATTCACGGGGTGCTGTCAAAGAGGGGAGGAGGAGGAGGAGGAGGAGGAGGAGAAGGAGGAGGAGAAGGAGGAGGAGAAGGAGGAGGAGGAGGAGAATTCGACACCGTAGCACTGAACTTCATTCCGGTGGGTTTACATGCGATCCAGACCGACTAAGAGGGCATTCAACATTTTTTTATCATAGCGGAAGAGGTTTCCAAGGTGTCTATACATACATGAAGGTGAATGTGTGTAGAGAGGAGAGGCTCAAGGTGTATATGTTTATTTATAGAGAATCCAACAACTTATACAGCGAGTGGAGTTCTTTAGCCCGGTAGCAACGACGGGCCAAATTTGTGGCTTTACCGTGTAGCAGCGACGGGCCAAATTTGTGCCATAATATAAACCCCAAAAAATAGATGATATATAATCTGATCACAAATGCTTTGGTATATATTATGAAATGGTTTGTGTGAGGGGTGATGTTTTCTCATTTTTCTCGCTTAGAGGGACCATTAAGAAACATGATCCCTGCTGCTACCGGGTTAGGGATCCAGAAAGGTACGGATTCAAGGATATTACACGAAAGGTTTAATTTTATAGCTGTTTGACGTGCCCCTTAAAGATTACAGTAATAGCTTAGTATGAAAAGAGGCAGAAGGGCGTGAAGGCAATTAGTGTTGATAAGCCATTTCAGACGAAGCAGAATAGTGATGCATATGATAAAACCTTTCCTGCTTAACCTACATCTAAACTCAGGGAGGAGAAAGTGAATCGTCTTGCGGAAACACAAACGACATGAAAATAAAAAGACTTCAACCCCTCACCCCTCATGGCTCAGGGCGGCGCTCACGGCTTATAATAGTGAACCTTTGTTGAGGGATAAACCAGACGGGGTAAGGGTGCGCCCAGGACAGGAAGACCAAAGCAATTAATTTTAATGGGAAAGCTGCAAACAAACATGTATTCCGGTGACCTCAAAGAGAATCCAGTCCAGCTCCTTGTGGAATGTGACACTTTAAATGACAAACCGGGTATTCGTGATATCTATTGAGACGTGAGGGTTGCCGCGTGTGAGGAGGGAGGCGAGGGCAATTATGTGAGTAAGGGAGACGGCGTTTGTGTGGAATATAAAAGAGTCTAGGAAACGAGGGAAGGCTGCAGGGAGAGAGGGAGAGAGGGAGAGGTATGCAAGCTGAGAGACGAGATAATTGGGGGGGAAGAAAGGGAGTGTGAAGGAGACGAGACAACAAAGCGAGTGCGACAATCTTGTGTATGTTAAGAGAGAGAGAGAGAGAGAGAGAGAGAGAGAGAGAGAGCTAAATAAACAGAAACAGACGGACAGAGACAGACAGACATAGACACTGAGAGACAGACATACACACAGACACAGACATACTAGAAACACAGATAGACACAGAATGACCTCTCATTTGGCCACTCTGTAATCTTTAGGAGCAGTAAGTAGCGGCCTTCCTTTTCATTATTGTTTTATTGTTTGTATGCCTGTGAACTGTCCCCTTTGCTGTAAAAAAAAAACACACACACAAACATGCACAGGCAGACACAGACACACATACACGCACATACACAGACAGACAGACAGTTTCTCAAATTTCCAGCCCGACAAGCGGAGGTCAGAATCCATTCCCACTCAGGGGCGTCTTACTGGCCGTCCTCAGCCTTCCGGGAACGACTCGCGGCCGCCGAGCCTCCCTTCACTTAGGCAAATTAGAAACCCGCCCAAGACCTGCTCCCTATCTACACTTAGTTTTTTGTTACCTCCTCAGATTCTCCTTTTGCCTTCCCTCCCTCCCTCTCTCTCCCTCCCGCCCTCCTTTCCTCCTCCCGATGTTCTTTCCTCGTTTTCAGTTTCCATCGGCAATCTGCTTTTTGTTTTGCCTGCCTTTTTATATGGCGTTTCTCTGCTTCTGTGTGTGTCTGTCTTTCTGTCTGTCTGTGCCTGTCTGTCTCTGTCTCTTTCTATCTTTATCTATCTATCTATTTCTAGCTCTGTCTTTCGCACGCTGCAGATTCGGTTTCATTTCGTGTTCTTGTAGAAGACTTATGGGAAGGGGTCAAGTATATGCCTGTCCATCAGTCTATATACCTGAAGGCGTGTCTGTCAGTAACCTAACGCTATATCGTAAAATTGCCAATAAGCTTTTTTTGTTTTCAGGCCAAAAAAATAGATGAGATAAAAAGCCCCATAAAAGAGAGTATAAATGAGTGGCCAAAAGAGAAGTCATGTTCACCAAGTAGATAAAAAGAAAAAAAGTAGTGAAATTAAATAACTGAATGCATTTAATCTTTCAAACTCAGACCTAGAACACGACTTTAGCTTTAATTTAATATCACGTGGTCACCCTTCTCTCATATTTTACGTGGGCGAGCTTTCCAATATTCGGTACAGTTCCTGCCGGGTGGGTGTGGCAGCTGTGTAGTGCTTTAAACGATAAGGTAATTTAACGTTTATTGGCGGAAACTTTAAAGGTTCAACGCTGCCCACCGGCCTCATTTTGCTGAAAGTCTGTGCCGGCTAGTGGCTCTCGGGGGGCGGTGCTGCTGCTGGTAGTGGTGGTAAAGGGAATGAAGGAGAGGAGGTGGTGGTGGGGCTGCTGTTAAGGGAGTGTAGGGCAGGGCGTTGTAGTGATTGTGGTGAAGTTGTTCCTGTGGTGGTGGTGGTGAAGGGTGATGGTAGTGTAGTGGTGGTGGTGGTGAAGGGTGATTTATTTGGCGGTGGTGAAAGGGTGATTGTCATGGTGGTGGTGAAGGGTGGTTGTCATGGTGGTGGTGAAGGGTGTTTTTAGTGCTGGGGTGAAGGGATGGTAGTCGTGGTGGTGCTGAAAATTTAGTGGTGATGGTGATGAATAGTGATGGGGAAGTAACTGGTGCTCGGTAATGTGATGGTGATGAAATGGTGGTGGTGTTGCGATTGTATAGGGATGTGGGCGAGACAGCTGTGGTGGTGGTGGTGAGCGATGATGGAAGTGGTGAAAAGAAATGGTTTTAGGAGGGTGATGGGAAGACGATTGTAATGGGACAGGAGTGCTGAAAAAAAATGACAGGGTGGTGATGATGGTTATGAAAAGGGGTAATGGTGGGGGGGGGGTGAGGGTGAGATTGTAGTGGTGGTGGTGACTAGTGATGAGAGCAGTGGAAAGGGTAATAGTGTGGATAGTGATGTTGAGATGGGTAGGGTTAGTGTGATGATAAAATGACAATACTGGTGATGGGGTAAGATGGTGTTGACAGTTTATGAGGTGAAGGTTGTATTTGATTGAAGTGGCGATGGTGGTTATGGTAGCATGGGAAGGGTGTGATGGTCAGCTGATGAGATGGTGGTGATGACATGATAGTGGTGATGGTGAGCTATGGGTAAGGGATGAGTAAATTGAGGGGGGCGGGTTGTGTTGAGGTGGTGAGGTTTGGGGTAGTGAGGAGGTGATGAGTGAGTGGTGGTGGAAGGGAGGTGATAGTGAGGGATGGTGGTGATGGAGGGGTGGTTATAAGGGTGGTGATGGTGGTGGTTATGGTGGTGATGACAGGGAGGTGTTAAAGAGTGGTGGTGGTAGTGAGGGATGGTGGTTGTGGAAGGGAAGTGATAAAGGTGGTGGCGGGAATGTGTGATGGTACTGGTGGTGCTGAGGGATGGTGTTGGTGGTGCTGAGGGATGGTGTTGGTGGTGCTGAGGGATGGTGTTGGTGGTGCTGAGGGATGGTGTTGGTGGTGCTGAGGGATGGTGTTGGTGGTGCTGAGGGATGGTGTTGGTGGTGCTGAGGGATGGTGTTGGTGGTGCTGAGGGATGGTGTTGGTGGTGCTGAGGGATGGTGGTGGTGGTGCTGAGGGATGGTGTTGGTGGTGCTGAGGGATGGTGGTGGTGGTGCTGAGGGATGGTGTTGGTGGTGCTGAGGGATGGTGTTGGTGGTGCTGAGGGATGGTGGTGGTGGTGCTGAGGGATGGTGTTGGTGGTGCTGAGGGATGGTGTTGGTGGTGCTGAGGGATGGTGTTGGTGGTGCTGAGGGATGGTGTTGGTGGTGCTGAGGGATGGTGGTGGTGGTGCTGAGGGATGGTGGTGGTGGTGCTGAGGGATGGTGTTGGTGGTGCTGAGGGATGGTGTTGGTGGTGCTGAGGGATGGTGTTGGTGGTGCTGAGGGATGGTGGTGGTGGTGCTGAGGGATGGTGTTGGTGGTGCTGAGGGATGGTGTTGGTGGTGCTGAGGGATGGTGTTGGTGGTAGTGAGGGATGGTGTTGGTGGTGCTGAGGGATGGTGTTGGTGGTGCTGAGGGATGGTGTTGGTGGTGCTGAGGGATGGTGTTGGTGGTGCTGAGGGATGGTGTTGGTGGTGCTGAGGGATGGTGTTGGTGGTGCTGAGGGATGGTGTTGGTGGTGCTGAGGGATGGTGTTGGTGGTGCTGAGGGATGGTGTTGGTGGTGCTGAGGGATGGTGTTGGTGGTGCTGAGGGATGGTGTTGGTGGTGCTGAGGGATGGTGTTGGTGGTGCTGAGGGATGGTGTTGGTGGTGCTGAGGGATGGTGTTGGTGGTGCTGAGGGATGGTGTTGGTGGTGCTGAGGGATGGTGTTGGTGGTGCTGAGGGATGGTGTTGGTGGTGCTGAGGGATGGTGTTGGTGGTGCTGTGGGTAGGTGTTGGTGGTGCTGAGGGATGGTGTTGGTGGTGCTGAGGGATGGTGGTGGTGGTGCTGAGGGATGGTGGTGGTGGTGCTGAGGGATGGTGTTGGTGGTGCTGAGGGATGGTGTTGGTGGTGCTGAGGGATGGTGGTGGTGGTGCTGAGGGATGGTGTTGGTGGTGCTGAGGGATGGTGGTGGTGGTAGTGAGGGATGGTGTTGGTGGTGCTGAGGGATGGTGTTGGTGGTGCTGAGGGATGGTGTTGGTGGTGCTGAGGGATGGTGGTGGTGGTGCTGAGGGATGGTGTTGGTGGTGCTGAGGGATGGTGGTGGTGGTGCTGAGGGATGGTGGTGGTGGTGCTGAGGGATGGTGTTGGTGGTGCTGAGGGATGGTGTTGGTGGTGCTGAGGGATGGTGGTGGTGGTGCTGAGGGATGGTGTTGGTGGTGCTGAGGGATGGTGTTGGTGGTGCTGAGGGATGGTGTTGGTGGTGCTGAGGGATGGTGTTGGTGGTGCTGAGGGATGGTGTTGGTGGTGCTGAGGGATGGTGTTGGTGGTGCTGAGGGATGGTGTTGGTGGTGCTGAGGGATGGTGTTGGTGGTGCTGAGGGATGGTGGTGGTGGTGCTGAGGGATGGTGTTGGTGGTGCTGAGGGATGGTGTTGGTGGTGCTGAGGGATGGTGTTGGTGGTGCTGAGGGATGGTGTTGGTGGTGCTGAGGGATGGTGTTGGTGGTGCTGAGGGATGGTGTTGGTGGTGCTGAGGGATGGTGTTGGTGGTGCTGAGGGATGGTGTTGGTGGTGCTGAGGGATGGTGTTGGTGGTGCTGAGGGATGGTGTTGGTGGTGCTGAGGGATGGTGTTGGTGGTGCTGAGGGATGGTGTTGGTGGTGCTGAGGGATGGTGTTGGTGGTGCTGAGGGATGGTGTTGGTGGTGCTGAGGGATGGTGTTGGTGGTGCTGAGGGATGGTGTTGGTGGTGCTGAGGGATGGTGTTGGTGGTGCTGAGGGATGGTGTTGGTGGTGCTGAGGGACGGTGTTGGTGGTGCTGAGGGATGGTGTTGGTGGAAGGTGGAGGAATGGGGGTGTTAAAGGATGGTTATGGTGGAGTGTAGATGTTCAAGGGTGATGATGGTTGTGAGGAACGGTGGTGATAAAGGGCAGAGCTGGGTGGTGGTGATAGTGAGGGGTGGTGGTGGTGGTGTTAGTGAGGGATGGTGGTGGTGGTGGTGGTAGTGATAGTGAGGGGTGGTGGTGGTGGTGATAGTGAGGGGTGGTGGTGGTGGTGTTAGTGAGGGATGGTGGTGGTGGTGGTGGTAGTGATAGTGAGGGGTGGTGGTGGTGGTGATAGTGAGGGGTGGTGGTGGTGGTGATAGTGAGGGATGGTGGTGGTGGTGGTGGTAGTGATAGTGACGGGTGCCGGTGGTGGTGATAGTGAGGGATGGTGGTGGTGGTGGTGATAGTGAGGGATGGTGGTGGTGGTGATAGTGAGGGATGGTGGTGGTGGTGGTGGTAGTGACAGGTGGTGCTGAGGGATGGTGGTGGTGGTGCTGAGGGATGGTGGTGGTGGTGCTGAGTGGTGGTGGTGGTGGTGGTCGTGATAGGTGCTGGTGGTGGTAGTGGTGGTGGTAGTAGTGACGGATGGTGCTGGTGGTGGTGGTGGTGGTAGTGACAGGTGGTGGTGGTAGTGACGGGTGCCGGTGGTGGTGGTGGTGTTGGTGGTGGTGGTAGTGACAGGTGCTGGTGGTGGTGGTGGTGGTGGTATTAGTGGTGAAGACGGATGGTGGTGGTGGTGGTGGTGGTGGGTGTGTCTGGTGGTGGTGGTAGTGTCGGGTGGCGGTGGTGGTGGTGGTGGTGGTGGTGGTGGTAGTGACAGGTGCTGGTGGTGGTGGTGGTGGTGGTAGTAGTGACGGATGGTGCTGGTGGTGGTGGTGGTGGTAGTGACAGGTGGTGGTGGTAGTGACGGGTGCCGGTGGTGGTGGTGGTGGTGTTGGTGGTGGTGGTGGTGGTGGTGGTGGTGGTAGTAGTGACGGATGGTGCTGGTGGTGGTGGTGGTGGTAGTGACAGGTGGTGGTGGTAGTGACGGGTGCCGGTGGTGGTGGTGGTGGTGGTGGTGGTGGTGGTGGTGGTAGTAGTGACGGATGGTGCTGGTGGTGGTGGTGGTGGTAGTGACAGGTGGTGGTGGTAGTGACGGGTGCCGGTGGTGGTGGTGGTGGTGTTGGTGGTGGTGGTGGTAGTGATAGGTGCTGGTGGTGGTGGTGGTGGTGGTAGTGATAGGTGCTGGTGGTGGTGGTGGTGGTGGTGGTAGTAGTGACGGATGGTGCTGGTGGTGGTGGTAGTGACGGGTGCCGGTGGTGGTGGTGGTGTTGGTGGTGGTGGTAGTGACAGGTGCTGGTGGTGGTGGTGGTGGTAGTAGTGACGGATGGTGGTGGTGGTGGTGGTGGTAGTGACAGGTGCTGGTGGTGGTGGTGGTGGTATTAGTGACGGATGGTGCTGGTGGTGGTGGTGGTGGTGGTATTAGTGACAGGTGCTGGTGGTGGTGGTGGTGGTATTAGTGACGGATGGTGGTGGTGGTGGTGGTGGTGGCGGCGTGGCGTGAGTGACTCGGGGGAGCAAGTGGCATGTTTATTGATCGTGCCGTGACCCTTACAAGTGACACCTGTCGCCGGCGTCCACTCCACCATAAATCATTCACTTCTCCGATATTTCTTCTCTCGAATTTGTTCTCAGCATTATTTTTTTGTTTTCGTGCATATTTTTATTTTTGTATCACTAACAGGTTTCTTTTTATCCAACAATGATATTTATTAGTTATGGATGACCCTGTAATACTTGCTTTGCATATTTTATTCCTTTGAGTTTCTCATTTTCAACTTTTCTTGAATGTCTTTTCTTTAAATGGTTCGCCTAACTATTTTTTTTAACCATTAACCCCCCTCTGATATTACGTTTTTTCCGGTGTACCCTCTCTAAACATTAACGTAGTAAATCTTTCATTTGTTGAATCATTAGAGTGACCTTTTTAAAATGCTATACTTAAAACATTTCCATCCTTAACTATTTGCTGTAAAATATTCTGTCGTCACGCAATTCCCTACCTCAGTGATCTCTTCTTGAGCATCCTCCTCCAACATCCGTCTTAACATCGGGATCTATTTCCGCCACACATACGTCGTGACTTCCATCATCATCATCACACACTCGCCAAGCTTTACACTCAAGCCATGCGTCATTTTGACCTTTTGTCACCCGCTCCACCTGGCGCCTAACCTTCATTAGTAAATCACTACGTCACGGCAACAAAGCTCCATTCACGGTTTAAATACGCTCAAGAAAACACTGCAGCCATGGATTCTGTGATGGCATTGTATTCTCTATTTTGCGTCGAGAAATGCTACATAGATATTATTCTGTGCTTTTATATAAGGGAGAAAGAATGATTTACTGTGTTTTTCGCCCCATCATATTGACCTATTATGCTTAATCAAAGAAAGTAATTGTTGTAACGAACGACAAATTGTATTTTATTCTTGACATGCTACAGTTCTAGCTTAACACCTTCTCATTTGTATGTGATTCCTCTTAATTATTCCTTATTATCCACCTGCTTCCTGGTCTTTCCTTCTCTTCCTCCTCCTCCTTCCCTCCTCTTCTTCCTCCTCCTTATATTTAATCCTCTTCCTCTTGATTCCTGCTTCCCTTCCTACTTCTTCGAACCGCTGCTGTCACATTCTTTCATCCTTCTCCTCGTCCTCCTCAACGTCCTCCTCCTTGTCACAGCGTCCTTATACTCCTCGTCTCCTTCGTCCCACGCACACCACACAACCTCGACACGATGAAATAAAGGACATTTGGTATGCTTCCCGCACCCTTAACGCCTTCGACACTATCTGAGCGCACGCAATAACCCCCCCCCCCCTCACACACACACACACACACACACACACACACACACACACACACAAACGTTCCCTCACTTAAGCCAGCAGGTATACACGCACATGATCCCCTCCCACACATGTACGGACGCAGGGGAACATACTGTGTAGCCTTGTACCCTAGGGCTTACACACACACACACACACACACACACACACATGACAAAATGAAATGAGCGGCTACTGTTCCTCAAGGATGACTGTGTGTGTGTGTGTGTGTGTGTGTGTGTGTGTGTGAATGTCCCGGCAGTACCCAGAGATCGGCTAACGAGCTAATGCTCTCACCGGGAAGGTACATGCTGGCGATCACAAGTCCGGCACGTGATCAGTCTGCGGTGACCTGCACACACGCACGCACACACATGGCCAGTCAAGCGAACACAGGCATGGACATAGAATCAATGGGAAGGAAAATGAAGAAATCTGCGTCGGGGAAGGTGCCAAGGCCCCTAAAATGCAAATGATTAAGAGAATAAAGAGGAGTTTTATGGAGCAGCGAGGGACCCACAATAGTATTTATGGCAAATTGAATATCCTTCCAAGGGAGAAAAGTGGCTTTAAATCTTCGGGAAATTGCCTCCCACGTCAACGCGTGACTTACCTTCGCCGCGCACCTGACGAAGAGGAATAAGAGGAAGAGGAAGAGGAAGAAGCTTATTAATTTTATAGGAGGCGGCCAAGAAGGTAGCGCGGTAAGCTGTGGATAAGAGGAAGAGAAAAGAAAAAGAAAGAGAAAGAAATGTTCCAGAATTAGCCACTTGAGGTAAATAAGAGGACGTGGAAAGAAATGTGTATTAAAATGTGTATGGCATGTATATGAAAAAAAAAATAGTCAACCAAGTAAGCGGTAGATACTAATATAGAAGAAAAAGAAAGAGAAAGAGGAATTGTAGCATATTTAGCCTTTTGGAAATACATAAATAGGACGAGCGAAGAAGAAATGTGTATGAAAATGTGTTTGGAATGTGGGTAAAAAATAGTTCGTCTTTCATTTTAATAGTCAGCCAAGGAGGAAATAGTCGGCCGTGGAGGAGGAGGTGGAGGAGGAGGAGGAGGAGATGCTGGACCAAGTTGCCGTGGTTCGAAAATAGCTAAATAATAATAAAAAAGTAATGGCCTGTGTAAATATGCAAATGATGTCGATATTGAGAGAGAGAATGTGTGCGTGTGTCTGTGTGTGTGTGTGGGTGTGTGTGTGTGTGTGGGTGTGTGTGTGTGTGTGAGTGTGTGTTTTCATTTTGTGGTCATGTTCGTCAAGGAAATTGAAGTCGATGATTGAAATTGCGTGCGTTATATAGTGACGTTTTGTTGATTGCTTATTGAGTGGACGGGATTCTTTGTCAGTTTGAGCCATAACATGTGATGCTTTTCATGTCTCTCGTATGTTTATTATTATGTATATGTCGTTTTGCTGATTCTTTGTTATCTGTGACTGAACATATTTTTTTCTGTGTAGCATTTATTTGTTGACCTTGCTTTTTTACTTGATTTGTTGTTTCATACATATGTTCGTTTTTTTTCAGGTATGGTGTCGGAGTGTATGTTGCGTTCTTTTAAGGTAATGTGTGATTTTTTTATTTATTATTTTGCTAGTATGACTATTTATATTTTTCTTAGTTGTTCAGTATTTATTTTCAAAGCTTTAAGGACGTTCTCTTTTTTTTCATTTTCAACTGGAGCTCGTTGATGTTTGAATTCACTCATCATTTTGCACTTGTCTTTTTTTTTTTTTTCTTACAATATATGCGCCTTTTTTCATATTTATTCTGCTACTGTTTTATTTTCTCTTTACACACACACACACACACACACACACACACACACACACACACACACACACACACACACACACACACACACACACACACACACACACACACACACACACACACACACACACACACACACACACACACACACACACACACACACACACACACACACACACACACACACACACACACACACACACAGGTCAGAATAAAATAATAGAGCTTTCTCGCACTGTTGCCTCCTTGCAGGAATTCATCCAGGCTAACGTTGCTGTGGTGCCAAACCCTTCTCCAACCGCCCCTTGCCCTCAGCGGTACCGTCGACACCAGCGGACAACACCACGCAACGGGAGGATGCTAGTGGCACCGACCATGATGGCTTCACCGTCGTGAATGGAGGAGCCAAGCCAGCCAGACAAGCGATTTATCCTGTTCATTGCTTCAACAGGTTTGCCATTCTGGAGGAGGAGGACGAGCAGGAGAGCACCTTCCTGGTGGGTGACTCCATGATTCGCCAGCAGGTCGTTGAGTTCTGCGGCAGAGTTCCTCGTCGAAGACGGAACTATTGCTATCCTGGTGCTGGGATCGACGACATAACTGCTGCTCTTGAGGAGATCTCCCCAGGCTACTAATGATTCACTGTTTGTTATCCACAGGTACGAACGACGTCACCACGACCCGGTCTGAGGAACTCCTGGAGAAGTACCGTAGGCTCATCCAGCAGTATAAGACTAAATCCTAACATTTTGATTTCAGGAGTTCTACCACGGACTTGGGCGGAGAGCGACTTTTCAGTAAGGCCTTCAGCCTAAACAACCGCTTACAGACTCTTTGCAGGGAGCTTGACGTGGGTTCCTAAACGCATGGGACAATTTCTATGGACAAAATGAACTTTTCCACAGGGACGGATTGCACCTTTCTCCCATCAGGGCAGCCAGACTCGGAAGGCTCCTCAACGAAGCAGTGCGTGTCATCCGAGCAAAAACGAGTCACGGCCACGTCCCTCCACCCAAATAGACGCCGTGCATCACAACAAACCCGTAACCGTGATCCCGCAAGTACCACCACCTGTATTACCAAGCCTCTAGATAACTTAAAATCCTTAGTTTCAATGCGCGTAGCCTAAGAAACAAATTTGATGAACTAAGATGTCTTGCTTTAACAGAAAATTTTGACATAATTGCTATAACCGAAACATTTATCGACACCACAAATATTGATTTAAGTTCCGAATACAACATAGATGGCTACAGACTCTTCAACAAAGATCGTTAAACCGTAGAGGCGGTGGCGTCGCCCTTATGTCAAAAGCTATTTGCACCACCGACAAAACACCGGAAACAGTAACGTTGAACATTTGTGCGTGCGAGTAAACATTGCAAAGTCAATTTAAATATATCTGTCACCTACAGACCTGCAATCACTCGATGACGACCTTGAAATGTACAGCGTCTTAAGGCAGTCACTTAATAACAACGACTCACTGATATTAGTAGACTTTAACCTCCCCATATCGACTGGGCGACACTGTCAGGTACAGAAGGCGAGTCACATAGAATGATCGAATTTCTAGAAGAAAATTATCTAAGCCAAATGGTTTCTGAGCCAACTCGACAAAATAATATACTCGACCTTGTTATAACGACCCAAGATAACCTAGTCAGTAGTGTCACGGTAGGAGAACACCTCGGTTCTTGCGATCATAAATTAGTGCGCGTCGACATTAAAGCTCAATCATCAGTGACTGAAAATAAAGTAAAGGTGCCCAATTTCAAAAGAGCTAACTTCGTAGAAATCCGACAAAACTAACAGAAATACAACTATCAGATGACGGCAACGTAGAGGAAGCCTGGCTAAAATCACAGAACACATTCGTAAAGCCCATCGTGGTTTAATAGCGAAATTAAACAATCAGTCAATGAGAGAAAATTGTTTTACAGGTTAAAGAAAGAACAAAGCACGCCCGAGAACATTAGACTCTATAATGATGCCAGGCGACGAGTAAAAAGACTAGTAGGTCAGGCAAAGCGTAGATATGAAGAAAATATTGCAGCCAACTGTAAAATAACCTGAAATCTTTCTTCAGTTACATAAACAACAGAAAGGCGATCAAAAGTGGTATTGGACCTTTAACAAACAGCGACGGTGCACTAGTGACTGACAGCCAACACATTGCAAACCTCTTAAACAATTACTTTTCCTCGGTGTTTAATACTAACAGTCTTCCTCTCGCTACCACCAACACCAGTACTATTGTAAATCTCGAGCATGCATTGCCTAATTTTGAAATAACAACCGATGAAGTCCTTAAAGCTCTCCATTCACTTAAAACAAATAAAAGTCCTGGACCTGACAAAGTATATCCAACTCTGCTGAAAGAAACGAAGAGCGAAATACTCTCCTCCTCACAACCGTATTCAATATGTCCTTGCGACAAGGCATCGTCCCTTCAGATTGGAAAAAGGCTAACGTGACACCGATTTTCAAGAAAGGAGACAAAAAGTACCAGGTAATTACAGGCCCATTAGTCTAACTTCGGTTGTAGGTAAGCTACTTGAGGCATAATTAGAGACAAAATTGTGAGTTACCTTGAAAGCCACTCATTGATTGGGGACTCACAACATGGCTTAAAGATCCTGCCTATCAAACCTATTAACCTTTATAACGACCTCTTCACTGTTTATGACGTAACCAAATCACTGGACGTAGTCTATCTTGATTTCAAGCGTTTGATAAAGTCCCGCATCATAAATTACTTTACAAATTAAAGCAAATAGGTATTGACGGTCAAGTAAACCAATGGATCGCGAATTGGTTGCGCAACAGACAACAAAGAGTAGTGATTGACGGATTTAACTCAGAGTGGGCGCCTGTCACTAGTGGCGTCCTCACAGTGCTCTTCATTATCTACATCAACGACGTGGATGTTGGACTCAATAACCGCATAAGTAAATTTGCAGACGACACAAAGATTGGTAACTCGGTTCTCACTGACGAAGACAGGCAAAATTTCAACGAGATGCCTTTAACGTAGACAAGTGCCAGGGAACGAGGAATAAGAAGTTCGAATACGAAATGCGCGGCGTTAAACTCAAAAGCGTTCAATGCGTCAAAGACTTAAATCGCGTCAAACCTCAAATTCTCACAGCAATGCATCGATGCAGCAAATAAAGCGAACAGAATGTTGGGCTTCATTAAAAGAAACTTTGTATTCAAGAATAAAGATGTAATACTCGCTCTACAACAGTTTAGTCAGACCCCACTTGGAATATGCGGTACAGTTTGGTCCCCACCATGCAAAGGATATTGCTAAATTAGAAGGTGTTCAGCGTCGGGCAACGAAATGATCCCTTCCTTGCGCAACAAATCCTACGAAGAAAGGCTACCCTTAACATGTTCTCTCTTGAGAAACGTCGCCTCCGAGGAAAATTGATCGAATGTTTTAAAATACTTAATGGTTTCACGAATGTAGACAGATCAACATTGTTTAGGATCGATGACAGTCTGCGCACGAGGAACAATGGCGTAAAACTCAGATGTAGACAAGTAAATTCAGATTGCACCAAATTTTTCTTCACCAACGTTGTAGTGCGAGAATGGAATAAGCTTCCACCATCAGTGGTCCAGTGTAACACGATTGACTCCTTCAAAAATAAGCTCGACCGTCACTTCCTTCAACTTAATATCAACTAGAGTAGAAATGCAACGTTTTGGAGTCTTCTGATTAATGTAAAATCACTTAGGTTTAAGGACAGACCACCAAGTCTGGACCATGGGGTCTGTGTGGTCTGATTTTCTATGTAAATCTATAATCTTCTCTCTCTCTCTCTCTCTCTCTCTCTCTCTCTCTCTCTCTCTCTCTCTCTCTCTCTCTCTCTCTCTCTCTCTCTCTCTTTTACGTCCTCGAGGTTTTTCTTCAGTTTACAAACCTCCAAAGCAACAAGCAGCGGGCGACGGAGCGCTGTACGAGGAAATTCACACCATAACACAAAAGAAACAGTCAGTCATTATCGGGGACTTTAACTGTTCCAACATTGACTGGACCACGATGATTGGAGATCGGGAGGGTAACATATTGCTCGAAATGTTAGAGGACACTTTTCTAACTCAGATTGTTACCCAACCGACAAGGGAAAATAACTTATTAGACCTAGTACTCGTGAGTGATTCAGATCTCACATGTGAATGTCAGGTCGGCGAAAAACTAAGAGGTTGCGACCATCACCTAATTCGCCTAAAGATTAGAACAGACCATGAACTCACCGAAAACACGTCCAGGACTCCAGACTACAAAAGAGCCTATTTTAATCTCGCTCGTGAGCTGCTAACCAAGACAACTTGGGAACCCATGAACCTCACTCCTGTGGGCGGCGCGTGGAACGGTTTCAAGAACAAACTCCTAGAGGTAGAGAGAACAACTGTTCCCATGAAGACTAGGAGAACAAATAATGCCACAAGCCCACCATGGATGACTACCCAAGTTCGACGGGCGATTAATTTAAAGAAGAGAAAATACAACTTGCTAAAGGAAAACTGCACTGACGAGGCTCGCGAACAGTACCATCAAAGCCTCAGAGCTTGCAGAACTCTCATTCGCCAGCGTACAAGCGACTATGGAAAGCAAATTGCACGCGAATCCAAGTCCAACCCGAAAAAGTTCTTCACGTATATAAGAACCAAAAAGAAGACAAAAAGCAATATCGGTCCCCTAAAAGATGAAAGTGACGTACTAACCCAAGACAGTAGACAAATGGTCGAAATCCTAAACAGAAACCTCGCGTCTGTGTTCACGGTCGAGAACACCCGGTCCGTACCCGACAGCCCTACTCCACCGATGGGAATCACTCCCCAGTGATGTTATATATCTAGACTTTCAAAAAGCCTTTGACAAAGTGCCACACGAAAGACTCCTCAAGAAACTCGAGTCTGCGGGGTTAGGCGACAATCTGACAGCGTGGATCAAAGACTGCCTCACTGGAAGAAAACAACGAGTTGTACTCAACGGACAGGCCTCCGAGTGGCTCCCGGTCACAAGTGGAGTGCCACAGGGGTCAGTGCTGGGACCCATACTCTTCATCATATATATCAATGACCTTGAACTAGGATTAAAATCCAGTCTTTCAAAATTTGCCGACGACACAAAGGTGGGTGGGAAGGCCCTCACGACGGCAGACTGCGAAATTATCCAGAGAGACCTGGACCAGATCACTCGGTGGTCGGAAAAATGGCAGATGTCCTTCAACACTACCAAATGTAAAGTAATGCATATCGGATCCAAAAACAGCAATCACACATAGCACATGGGTGGCGAACCACTACATGTAGTGCAAGAGGAAAGAGACCTCGGGGTCACCATCAGCAGTGACTTGAAACAAACAAAACACTGCAAGTCCGCCTGTAAGAAAGCCAATACAATGCTTGGGTTCATATCGAGGAACTTCGAATACAAGACGCCGGGAGTTATGTTATCCTTGTATAATTCGCTGGTAAGGCCCCACCTGGAATACGCCGTGCAATTCTGGTCTCCAAATTACAGGAAAGACATTGAATTACTTGAAAGAGTACAGCGCTGCGCCACGAAGATGATACCATCACTGAGGACGAAGCCCTATGAAGAGCGACTCGAGCGACTCAACCTCTTCACGTTGGATAAGAAACGACTGCGGGGAGACATAATACAAGTCTTTAAGTACCAGAACAAGCTCAGCAGCGTTGATCACTTCAAGCTCTTCACGCTGCAAACTAACCTGAGAACAAGAAACAACGGAAAAACAATTCAAGCAAAGCGATGCAATACCGACATCGGCAGGAGTTATTTCTCGTATAGAGTGGTTCGCCACTGGAACAGCCTCCCTGCAGAAGTGGTTAGCGCAGAGAGCATCAACTCATTCAAGAAACGCATTGATCGCCACTTTGCTGCATCGGGAGTGACCTGAATGTATCCAAGAGTAGGTGCACAAGTGCTTTAATCCTTCCCTGCAAGTCACTCTTATGGCAAACGGATTGATTAAATCACTGAAAGCAGGCAGCCTAGTAATGAGCCAACAGGCTTTCTGCTGCCTGCTAGTCCATGTTTCCATGTTTCCTCCTCCTCCTTCCACCGCCACCGAAGTTAATATTTGACTCCATTTTGCAATCCCAGGTCGTCGTGTTTGTCTTCAGAAGCAAGTGACATTTACCTGTATTTTGCATTTTTTGGCTTAGCCTTGTTTTCTTTCTCATTCTGTTTTCTTATTTTACCTTCTTCGCTCCGTGGCTCCGTGTTCGTGCCTGCCTGCCTGCTTGCCGTGCCTGCTTGCCGTGCCTGCTCCCTGTTCATATTTCTCTTCCTCCTCTTCCTTGTTTCTTCCTTTTCTTATTTCCTCCTCCTCGTCTTGCTTCTTTCTCTCACTTTTTTCGTGTTTTTTCTGTCTACTTTTTCTCCTGTCCTTTTATCTATTTTTTTTTATTTCCACCCAACATTTCTGTTTAGTTGTCTCTTCCTCTTCCTGCTCTCTTCATCACCACTTGCTTTTCTTTGCTCTCCTCCCATCTGCTTTTTCCACACCCAACTTTTCTTTTGCTTCTCTTCCTCTTGTTTTCTCCACTACTCACCACATGCTTTTCTCTCTTCTCTGCTTTCCTCCACACTAAACTTTGTTTCATTTTCTCATCTTCTTTTCTTCCCCACCTCTTGCTTTTCTCTCCTCTAGTCTCCTCTCTGCCTTCTTCTACACCAAACTCTCTTTTCTTAATTTCTTTTCATCTTATTGTTTTCTTTGCCACCATTTGCTCCTCTCTCCTTTCCTCCTCGCTGTTCTCCTCTCCACCTTTATCATCCATTATCTCTGCACTTCCCATCAACACAACCACCTCCTTCCCTTCTACCACCTCCAATAGAACCTCCACATTGTCTCCACCACCTTAACCTTCTCACGACCATCACGAACATGACCACCTCCTCACAACCACCAACACCGTCACCACCTACTCAGTCTTGTTCACGGGGGCAGGGTGGAAGAGGGGGAGAGAAAGGAAGGCCAAAGGGAGGTTGGGAGGGGAAGGCAACCACCCAACCAGCCAGCCAGCCAGCCAGTCCTCCTAAGACTGCGGTATTAAAGGGCTAAGTTTGGAACACAACGTTATGAGCTGTGTAACTCTGCTCGCTCCTCCCCCCGAGTCGAACCGGCGCAGCGGCTTCTTATCACCCTAAACTTTTGCCAGGGTTTACGTGTGGCCTGCGACGGGGAGATAATGCTCGGCCGGGGAGAGGAGGAAAGGGGGAGAAAAGGAAATTATTAAGAACTGTCCCTGTCATTATTTTTTTTTGTTCTGTATTGTCTCCCAACTGTCATGTCCGCTTTTATTCGTGTTTGTGTCGCTGCTGTGATTTTGTTTATGATTAGCTTTTTTGTTTTCTTCTTTTTACCTGCCCTCCTCCTTGGTATTGTGCTTTCTTCCGTTTCTTGTGTTCCTGATGTGATATTACTTATGATTACTTGTTTATGTCTTCTTTGTCTACCTGCTGCCTGTTCACCGCTGTCTGTCAGTGTGTTCCTCTTTGTTTTGTTCTATTTTTCCTTCATATTCTCATTTTTTTTCGTTTCAGGAGATTCGGAAATGGATAAGAGTGTTGTGGTTGCTCCTTTTGTGTCCTGTTTAGTTGTTATTCTATAGTCTAAGAGCGTGAATTTGTGTTTTTGTGGATATTCATTTTTTGTCTGTGGCCGTCTGCTTGAGCTCTCCCACAGTCACAGAACATGAAAAAAAAGAGGTAATTTCTTCTTTAGCTCTCGTGTAGTTCTCGTCCAAAACCCAAACCTCTGAAATACCCTTCCCTCCTCTCCCCTTCAGCGGCCCTCCAAGCAGGCTAAACAGATGCACCGCCCAGGAAATGTTCTTGTAAGACATGCAAATTAATCCCCAGCGGCTGCCTTGGCTCTTGTTTATGTTGTGTGATGCAGTTTATGTGAAGCCGATGCGGATCCGCGCGTGTAAGTTACTGATTTACACCACCGGAAATCAATGCTGCCGTTATATATGCACGAGGTGTTGCATTTGCCAGCTGCTGCCTAATTTATCTGCGGCACATGCAGGTAAAGTGTGTCGTTTGGGGGAAAATAGTGCCCACCTGCCCGGCACCATTACAGGTGGCTCTGGAGTACGAAATCAGGTACAAATAATATCTTTTTGCTACAATAATTTATTTATCATACCTGCCCGGAGTCGTTACAGGTGGTTCCAGACTACTGGATCGGGTACGGAGAATATCTTTTTACGCCAATCATTTATTCAACATACCTGCCCGGCGTCATTACAGGTGCCTCTGGGAGCACAAAGTCGGGCACAGAGAATATCCTTTCACGTCATATATATTTTTAAAATACCTGCCCGCCGTTATTACAGGTGCCTCTGGAGTACGTGATAAGGTACAGATAATATCTTTTTGCGTTAGTCATTTATTTAGCACCTGAAATATCCACCAAACTTAGGTAGGCTAATACGTTTATGCATATGCAGAAGCAAAATATCGATGCTGTACGTTATATATGCACGGAACTTAGCATTTGTCTGCCGCTGCCTGACACATCGGCACAGCCAGGTAAAGGCGGTCTTGTGGCGGGTGTGAAATGATATGTACCTGACGGGCGTCCTTACAGGGCCTCAGGACGTACCCGACATATTCAAATTAGGTTCTTAAGTAAGTATCAAATATAAGTATAGAATCTATGTACACAAATAGGAAATCATTGCAACACTTCTAATTGATAGTTCTCTTTTTTCACTGCGTTACATTTTCTGCAGGGACGTTACTTGACAGGTTAGTTTATACATTTTTTTTAAGTAATAGTGACGGAAACACTTATTTCGATATTTCATTTTCCATTATCGTCATGACCATCACCTGTTCTATAACAAGTTTTCACCTGACGCTTTTTCGTTCGAGAGAACCGCACACATGTCCGTGATAATATTTGATTTATTTTGTACGTGTGTGTGAGAGAGAGAGAGAGAGAGAGAGAGAGAGAGAGGATAAATCTGCCCAAGGATGTTTTTCCATGTGTTTTTGGCCAATGGTCAATATACTTTTGAGATCTTGGTACGGAACAGACAGGCAGTATGAAAATTACGAAAACACTGCCCTCCACACACACTCCGTGAAGGCGGGTGGTAGTGGCCTTGGGCGGCTCGTGAAAAATTCGCCAATGCTGTGAGTGCAGAGCGTGAGTGTTGCCGAAACATTTATAGGTGAATACAAGGGTGAGTCAGCGCGGCAATCATGGCAAATCACAGGGGTTGTAAAGTGTTGTAAGCACCTGGCATTTTTCCCTAGCGAAGAGCGGAAAATTTTATTACACCCAATGTCTGGATTAGTCTGCGCATAGATAACTAACATTACAGTTTTGCTCCCGTAACAAAGAGTTGTGTGCCCTTAAGTTTGTGAAGGAAAGTGCTCCTTAGTATCAATATACGTATAACTTACTAAAAGCGCAAATACAGAATATCGTCACCTTCGTAAACAAACCACCTAAGTCATTATTTTCTACTTCTCAGGAAATCAGAAAAGAACTGCCATTATCTCATTTGGCTCAAGATTTAGGCAGAAATGAAGAGGCCTATTCTAGAACGCTCGAACCCTGAATGATGAAGGTAACTATACAGAAATGGGCGTCACATGGTGAAAAATTGATGTAGACAAAAACCTGGAAATCGATGAAGAGTGACTTAGGCGGTTATTTTATGAGGGTGACGATATATGTTATGTAAGAACAATACAAATTCATCACAGAGTAGTACCACTTCCTATATGAAACACTCCGGGGTGCAGCAAGCCCCTCAGGACACAGCAGCAGCAACACCCGGAGCCACAACAGTAAAATGTAGCGCCAGCAAGAGCCGAGCCGAGAAAATAAATAAATTCATAAAAATAGCTCAGTGCCGCGGTGTTACACAGGTGTACAGCCCTAATGAGGCTTCTGGTCTCTCTTTGCTCGGCGAGGCTATTTTAAGATGTGTGTGGAGCGGGGATGTCTGTGCGCTGGGAGGCTTTGTGGGGCTGTGGTGCATTGTGGCTCTTCTCTCTCTCTCTCTCTCTCTCTCTCTCTCTCTCTCTCTCTCTCTCACACACACACACACACACACACACACACACACACACACACACACACGCTCAGACGCACACGCACACACACACACACACACACACACACACACACACACACACACACACTCAGACGCACACGCATACGCACACACACACACACACACACACACACACACACACACACACACACACAGGGATCCTGACTATGCACCTCTTCATGCGTCGCTCGACAACCTTCAGGCATGGACGGTTGACAACAGTGCCACTATCAACCACACCAAGACCATGGTGATGCACGTTTGCACGTCCAAGAGAGATGTGCCACCTCCGCTGCTGTCTATTGGCTCACACCACCTCCAGGTTGTCCAGTCAACCAAACTACTCGGCATCTCTGTGGAGTACCAGCTCAACTGGAAGCTCCACGTCTCCAACACCGTCAGAGCAGCCTCCTACAAGCTGTACATGCTGCGTAGACTTAGAACGCTGGGGGCACCAGCTGCTGAGCTGTGCAGTATTTATTCATCATTCATATTGCCAAAGCTAATGTATGCCTCCCCGGCGTGGTCATCGTCCCTTACCCTCACCCAACAACAGCAGCTTGAGAGGGTTCAAAAGAGGGCATTCAGGGTCATTTTAGGCCCTGACTACCACACCTACGACAATGCCCTGACCACCCTGAGTCTCCCGAGGCTCTCTGACAAGCACCAGGACGCCCTAAAAAAATTCGGAATCTCCCTGCTTCACCATCCTCGCCACCGCCACCTCCTGCCACCCGACGCGCCTCCTCCACCCGCTTCACCAGACACCACAGCAAACTCAACCCCTTCAGAGCGCCGCGAACCGACCGTTACAAACGTAGCGCAGTGCCCGCGATGGTGCGGATGATAAACAATGCCCAGTGACAGTCATACCCAATGGGCCGCGGTGGAGATTAGCACCTCACCGCTACCCCTCTAAGTGCCCCCTTCACACCACCCTCCCTCTCCCTTATGTCTCTATTTTTAGCTCTCCCAAACCACCCCACACCCTCTCCCTCTCTCTAGTGTAGCCTATTTACTATTAGTTTCTTGTATTTTTAATTTGTATATTTTCAGCCATACGGCTGCCTTACATTAATAAACTTATTATTATTATTATTATTATTATTATTATTATTATTATTATTATTATTATTATTATTATTATTATTATTATTATTATTATTATTACACACACACTTTAAGAGATGTTGAAATATGACTCGCGCGGAGAACGGAAAATAAAGGAAGATGAGGAGCAGGAAGAAGAAAAAAGGCAGTGGGGGATCTTGAGAGAGAGAGAGAGAGAGAGAGAGAGAGAGAGAGAGAGAGAGAGAGAGAGAGAGAGAGAGAGAGAGAGAGAGAGAGAGAGAGAGAGAAATATACTACCTTTCCCATCTTGGCGCTGCGGTCAACGGGGCAGTTAAAGTTGAGGAAAATCGAGAGAGAGAGAGAGAGAGAGAGAGAGAGAGAGAGAGAGAGGGGGTTCCGTCAGAAATTTCCATAATGTTTTCCGGGAAACGGGACACTGAGTAGGACGAAGAGGGGAAAAAGAACCGGTAAAGAGGAGAAGGAGGAGGAGGAGGAGGAGGAGGAGGAGGAGGAGGAGGTATAGGACAAGAGCAAAAGAAGTAAAGAAGTAAAAGGAGGGAGGAGGAACTATTGAAGACTCTGAGCCTCTGCATTTGTTTTCCGATTCCCTTCTGAGATTTTTCAAGTCTTGGTGATGAATTTATTGGCGAGTGGGAGAGTGAGGAGGACCCGTGTGAGAGAGAGAGAGAGAGAGAGAGACCCGGCATAATTTAGAGAAAGCACAGCCACCATGCTAATATATTTGTGGTGGGAGGCAGGAGGGAGAGCGGGAAGAAGGAGGAGGAGGGAAGGAGGGACACGTTTGGAGGTGATAGGAGGAATAAGAGAGAAGGAGGAGGAGAGTTGGGATAGATGCGGAGAAGCAGGTGGAGTGATGAAGAGGAATAGGAATAAAAAGGAATAGAACAGGGATGAAAGGAAAGGTGTGGAGGGATACTGAAGGGGAGAGAGAGAGAGAGAGAGAGAGAGAGAGAGAGAGAGAGAGAGAGAGAGAGAGAGAGAGAGAGTCTTCATAAGTTTTGTCCCTACGGAAGCTGCAGATGACGCTTTTCTTGATTTCCTTCTCGCCATCGTCATCGCCTGCCATCTGCCTGGCCTTTACATATTCCCTGCGGCCCTTTTCCTTCCTTCCTTCCTTCGTATCTCTCTTCCTTTGGGCTTCCTTCATTCTTTCCTCTTTTTTCTCTGATCCTTGTCTTTTTTGCTTTCTTCATTTTCTTTCTCCTTTGCTTCCCTTAGATCATTCCTTTCTCTTTCCCACCCTCTATGATTTAATATCTCATTCCTCGTTCGTATTCTGGTTTTCTTTATGTCTTTATTTGTCATTATATTCCTTCATCTCTTCTTTTTATTGTTGTTCTTTTATATTCAATTCAAAAATTTGCTTCTGTCGTCAGCATTGCTCCATTTGCTCTGCTTTATTTTGTCTTTTCTTTATTTTTACTAGTACTCTTCACTTCTTTTCTTATAGCTTCCTTATTTTCCCTTATTGGGTTGGACGGGCTGTGAGTCCCTCCCACTCTCGACGATGCTATACTCCCTCATCTTTCACGTTCCTCCGTCTCATGTCTTTCTCCACACACCGTCTCCAGGTCTCTCTCGCCCTTCCAGCTGATGTAAACCCTTCTACCTTTACCTCCACATCTCTTTTGGGTACAAGGCCCTCACCGTTACCAGATGATCGTGTTCAGCTCTTTATATTTTCTGGTTTCTGAATCACAACACCTACCCAAAACCATCAGCAAAATATTTAATTACCTATTGGTATTTGAATGGGGACGATAGTTTGGGATTTTAAAGTGATAAATTCAATGTTCTGAGTATAACGATCTGGCACCGCTCATGGCCCTCCTCCCTCCTCCTGACGCCCATACCACCTCCACCTTTGCCTCCTCATTCCACCTCCACCTTTACCTCCTCATTCCACCTCCACCTTTGCCTCCTCATTCCACCTCCACCTTTGCCTCCTCATTCCACCTCCACCTTTGCCTCCTCATTCCACCTCCACCTTTGCCTCCTCATTCCACCTCCACCTTTGCCTCCTCATTCCACCTCCACCTTTGCCTCCTCATTCCACCTCCACCTTTGCCTCCTCATTCCACCTCCACCTTTGCCTCCTCATACCACCTCCACCTTTGCCTCCTCATTCCACCTCCAACTCTGCCTCCTCATACCACCTCCACCTTTGCCTCCTCATTCCACCTCCACCTTTGCCTCCTCATTCCACCTCCACCTGTGACTCCTCATACCACCTCCCCCTCTGCCTCATCTTACCACCACCACCTTAGCCTCCTCATACCACCTCCACCATTGGCTCCTCATACCACCTCCACCTCTGCCTCCTCATACCACCTCCACCTCTGCCTCCTCATACCACCTCCACCTTTGCCTCCTCATTCCACCTCCACCTCTGCCTCCTCATACCACCTCCACCTTTGCCTCCTCATACCACCTCCACCTTTGCCTCCTCATTCCACCTCCACCTTTGCCTCCTCATACCACCTCCACCTCTGCCTCCTCATTCCACCTCCACCTCTGCCTCCTCATACCACCTCCACCTTTGCCTCCTCATACCACCTCCACCTCTGCCTCCTCATACCACCTCCACCTCTGCCTCCTCATACCACCTCCACCTCTGCCTCCTCATACCACCTCCACCTCTGCCTCCTCATACCACCTCCACCTTTGCCTCCTCATACCACCTCCACCTTTGCCTCCTCATTCCACCTCCACCTTTGCCTCCTCATACCACCTCCACCTCTGCCTCCTCATACCACCTCCACCTCTGCCTCCTCATACCACCTCCACCTTTGCCTCCTCATTCCACCTCCACCTTTGTCTCCTCATACCACCTCCACCTCTGCCTCCTCATACCACCTCCACCTCTGCCTCCTCATACCACCTCCACCTTTGCCTCCTCATACCACCTCCACCTCTGCCTCCTCATACCACCTCCACCTCTGCCTCCTCATACCACCTCCACCTTTGCCTCCTCATTCCACCTCCACCTCTGCCTCCTCATACCACCTCCACCTTTGCCTCCTCATACCACCTCCACCTTTGCCTCCTCATTCCACCTCCACCTTTGCCTCCTCATACCACCTCCACCTCTGCCTCCTCATACCACCTCCACCTCTGCCTCCTCATACCACCTCCACCTCTGCCTCCTCATACCACCTCCACCTCTGCCTCCTCATACCACCTCCACCTCTGCCTCCTCATACCACCTCCACCTTTGCCTCCTCATACCACCTCCACCTTTGCCTCCTCAGCACACTCAGCACGTCCTCACCAACACACCTTTTAATCGCCTCCTCGTTTGATACCCCATCTTCATATTTCGTATGCCCCGTGTATTTCAGCATTTTGCATTCACTTCTCCGTACCGTCCTCTCTAACTCTTTATTTGTGGGCCATGTCTCTGCTCCATATAACATCACCGGCCTCACACATTCACAGTATAGAAATTTACCCTGTTCCTGACCGGTATTTTTCTTGAACCAGCAGGCTTGAATTCTACATTTTCTACTCGTAGCATCTTTTCTTGTTGTCACTGCTGCCTCTGCAATCTCACACAACAACACTTCGCCCAGACACCAGAACAGGTCCACCACTTCCGTCGTCTCTATTGTTTCCTCTATTGTTTATGACAGTTATGATATTTTTCTATTTTGTCTGCTGCTGTCAAGGTGTTCTTTTTCGTCCTCCTCTTTCGAAGTATTCATCATAACCATCATCTGTGTTTATTGTGATGCCCTCCTTTTTTTTTGCGAAGTTCTCATCATCGGCAAAGTTTCTCCTCTTTATTTTCATGCCTTGCTTTTTCCTTTTATCCTTATTATCAGATGCTTCTTGATTATGAGAACCAACATTTATCTTTCATTTCGCTAACATAGTTTTTCCAGTTATAATTCTCATTTTTAGTTTGTTCATTATTTTCATTATTATTATCATTATTATTGTTCTCTTGTTTTCATCGTTATTCTTTCCAGTTAAGTTGCCTCATCAATATTTCTCTTGCTTTTTCCCCACTCTTTTGGTACTAGTTTCTTCACCGTCACCTGCTTTACTCTTCATTCTTTCGCTTTTCCTTCAGGCTCGTTTGCTTTCATCCTTCATAAATATTTGGTCTTCGTTTTGTCTTTTCTGGATATTTTTTTCCTTTCGATGATTTTATAAATATTCTCTCTCTCTCTCTCTCTCTCTCTCTCTCTCTCTCTCTCTCTCTCTCACACACACACACACACACACACACACACACACACACACACACACACACACACACACACACACACTCAAGCTGTCCTTGTCAACGTCTCCATTCTGGTTACGAGTTTCTGAAATGTGTCGTGAAGAGAGAGAGAGAGAGAGAGAGAGAGTTGTCTCTCCAATTAACTCTGGCCATGTAAATTAAGGCTGAAGAAGCAGCATTGTTTTCAAGTTATAGGACGTCTTGCAAGTTATTATTCACATGTAATTTTTAGGCAAACGAAAGACCTACTACTACTACTACTACTACTACTACTACTACTACTACTACTACTACTACTACTACTACTACTACTACTACTACTCTATTACTACTATTACTACGACTACGACTACTACAACTACTACTACTACTACCACCACTACTACTACCACTACTACTACATAAATGATACCTCCACCCATGTTTATTTTCCCGACACATAATCATGGAGGGCTTCATAGCTTGGAGGTCATTAGCCCCAACTCTGCTCGCTAATGACTGGCATCCAACCATATTACTAATACTACCTAGCACTAAATCACCTATCATCTATTACGTCCAGATCCCCCTTTCCTTCCCCACTCAAGTCACTCCCGACCCACCCTAATGTCACTCTCCACCACTGTGGCTTCATAGTCCATATTGGAGATGTTGTCTGGTGCCCCTGAGAGATAGGATGGCCGACCTGAGCAGGGAGAACGAGAGGCGACACCTCATCCAGGCGACAACGTGGCTCCTTGGCTGATGCTTCTTTTCTGAGATTAGTTCCGCGAGTCGTGCGTAAAAGCATCGGGCCCTGGGACCCATCCCGCCGGATGTGGTG
>NC_066519.1:5699009-5791509 GCF_024679095.1 Eriocheir sinensis
GAGGGATTGGCTGGTTGAGAATGGCACGTTGACAGATTGTATTGATAACTGGGTTGATAGATAGGCGGGATGATGGATAGACTGGTTGATACATTAACGAGTTGGTGCATAGACATATAGATAGACGGATTGATGGATAGACGGGTCGATAGCTAGACCAATTGATATCTAGACGGATGGATTGATAGACGGTTGGTTGAGAGGCATTTTTTTTCTCATAAAATAGCACCATTTTCTCTCCGTTGGGCTCCTCCGATCACAACCTTATTTCTGTATCCTGTCCTATCGCTCCTGTACATCCTTTGGACTCACCGAAGAGGCGATGATTATGGCATTTTGCTTTAGCTCGGTGGGACGACCTGAGGATGTACTTTTCAGATTTCCTGTGGGATGATTACTGCTTCCAGGAGAGAGACCTCTCTTTGTGTGCCCAGCGCATCACAGAGGTGATTGTCTCTGGAATGGAGGCATACATTCCACGTAAAGGAACCTTGTGTCCTTCACTGCCTCAAAAACCCAATTTCTCCACCTATCAACTCGACACAATCTTCCAAACACCTATCCCCTATTCTTCAACAACGCTCAGCTGTCACCGTCTTCAACACTAAACATCCTCGGTCTATCCTTAACTCAAAATCTTAACTGGAAACTTCACATCTCCTCTCTCACTAATCAGCTTCCTCGAGGTTGGGCGTTCTGTATCGGCTCCGCCAGTTCTTCTCCCCCGCACAGTTGCTATCCATATACAGGGGCCTTGTCCGCCCTCGTATGGAGTATGCATCTCACGTGTGGGGGGGCTCCACTCTCACAGCTCTCTTGGACAGAGTTGAGTCTAAGGCTATTGCGGCCGTACCCTAAGGCAACCTCTTCGACTGTTGAACCTTTTCGGCCATTTCTCCTACCCTAATACTAGAAGGGTTTCCTCCGAAGCAGATGGGAAGGTGCTGAAGGGCGAAATTGTTGCAATCTGGCAAGGGGTCGAGATAGGCACATCTTCGTCAGCCCCTTCGCATATTTAATGCGTCAATTCTGCATTTCTCTCATTAATATAGTAGTAAATGATCCAGTAAATATAATAATACGTATTTGATCTAATATGAATCGGCAAAAGTTTTTTCAATAAATGATTTAAAATGTTTAAGACTTTAGCGTTGTTTGTATCATGATTTTTAACCCTTGCCGTGTCACACACCTGCTTTAATCAACTCGAGCAGGTAGTCTTTTCCTATAGTTCCGATGGGGCTCGATCACTTTTCTAACGGCTCCCTGCTTGGCGTGATGGTAGCGAGGGGCAGAGAAGTGATAGCGCCGGACACATATGGACTCCTTGCTGAGTGCGTGGAGAGAGGTGGAAGCACGGGCCGCACAGGGATACCAATCCTATCACTCGCTATGTATGCAATTGTATCTATATATTTACTATTCAATCAACCATTTTATTTGGTATAATCACCTAAGTATAATCCCACTATATAGTATAATCACACCAATGTATGTAAAATGCTTCAGTTATCAAGCTTTCCATGTGGAGGTGTTTGCAGAGGCTACCAACCCAACTCGGAAGAAGCTCTAGCGAAGGAAGGGGTCCAGATCATATTATAGTATCCAGCAGAAAGGGGACACTGTTTAAGGGAAGAGGAAGAGGAAGGTATTGAGGGAAATGTATGGTATGGCCGTAAGGGTCTTCGTCTCATCAGGTCTACTCTTATTGATAGGCTTCTACCTCTTAAATTCCGCCGCCATTTTGCCTCTCTTTCTAAATCTATCGATATTTGCACGGTGACTGCTCTTTTTCATTATTGTTTCCTTTTTTTGTTGCCCTTGAACTGTTTCCTCTACTGTAAAAAAAAAAAAATATTATAACGTGCGGGCCACAGCGTCGGTAGTTTTTTTTGCCCGGGTCCTGCCGTTGACCCCAGCCGTTTATTCTATGTGGTGCTGTGTTGTATATTGCTCGGTCTGTGGTGTCCCCCGGCGCTCTCTTGGATCAAGTCGCTGAAGTTTGGGATGATTGATTGTTATTTGGACATTAAATAGTAGTAATCGACAATTCGACAGACTAAAAACCGTCAGCTTTTGGCGGTAGCCTCCCACCTGGGTTCCTGAGATTACCACGTCGCCGCGCTGACCATGTTGTGTGTGTGTGCCCGGCGGTGGTGTCTGTTGTTGTGTGTGTGTGCCGCTTGGTTGTTGTGTGTGTGTGTGCCTGGCGGTGGTGTCTGTTGTTGTGTGTGTGCCCGGCGGTGGTGTCTGTTGTTGTGTGTGTGTGCCTGGCGGTGGTGTCTGTTGTGTGTGTGTGCCCGGCGGTGGTGTCTGTTGTTGTGTGTCTGCCTGGCGGTGGTGTCTGTTGTGTGTGTGTACCTGGCGGTGGTGTCTGGTGTTGTGTGTGTGTGCCCGGCGGTGGTGTCTGTTGTTGTGTGTGTGCCTGCCTGTGGTGTCTGTTGTTGTGTGTGTGTGCCTGGCGGTGGTGTCTGTTGTTGGTTGTGTGTGCCCGGCGGTGGTGTCTGTTGTTGTGTGTGTGTGCCTGGCGGTGGTGTCTGTTGTTGTGTGTGTGTGCCTGGCGGTGGTGTCTGTTGTGTGTGTGGGTGGCGGTGGTGTCTGTTGTTGTGTGTGTGTGCCCGGCGGTGGTGTCTGTTGTTGTGTGTGTGTGCCCGGCGGTGGTGTCTGTTGTTGTGTGTGTGTGTGCCTGGCGGTGGTGTCTGTTGTTGTGTGTGTGTGCCCGGCGGTGGTGTCTGTTGTGTGTGTGTACCCGGCGGTGGTGTCTGTTGTGTGTGTGTGCCCGGCGGTGGTGTCTGTTGTTGTGTGTGTGTGCCTGGCGGTGGTGTCTGTTGTTGTGTGTGTGTGCCTGGCGGTGGTGTCTGTTGTTGTGTGTGTGTGCCCGGCGGTGGTGTCTGTTGTTCTGTGTGTGCCTGGCGGTGGTGTTTGTTGTTGTGTGTGTGTGTGCCAGGCGGTGGTGTATGTTGTTGTGTGCGTGGGCCCTGCGGTGGTGTCTGTTGTTGTGTGTGTGTGCCCGGCGGTGGTGTCTGTTGTGGTGTGTGTGTGGCCGGCGGTGGTGGTTTTTGTTTTGTGGGTGGTGCTGGCGGTGGTGTCTGTTGTTGTGTGTGTGTGCCCGGCGGTGGTGTCTGTTGTTGTGTGTGTGTGTGCCCGGCGGAGGTGTCTGTTGTTGTGTGTGTGAGCACTGAGGTGGTGTCTGTTGTTGTGTCTGTGCTTGGCGGTGGTGTCTGTTGTTGTGTGTGTGTGTGCCTGGCGGTGGTGTCTGTTGTTCTGTGTGTGCCCGGCGGTGGTGTCTGTTGTTCGATGTGTGTGCCCGGCGGTGGTGTCTGTTGTTGTGTGAGTGTGCCCGGCGGTGGTGTCTGTTGTTGTGTGTGTGTGCCCGGCGGTGGTGTCTGTTGTTGTGTGTGTGACTGGCGGTGGTGTCTGTTGTTGTGTGTGTGTGCCCGGCGGTGGTGTCTGTTGTTCTATGTGTGCCCGGCGGTAGTGTCTGTTGTTGTGTGTGTGTGCCCGGCGGTGGTGTCTGTTGTTGTGTGCGTGTGCCTGGCGGTGGTGTCTGTTGTTGTGTGTGTGTGCCCGGCGGTGGTGTCTGTTGTGCTGTGTGTGTCCACGGCGGTGGTGGCTGTTGTTGTGTGTGTGTGCCCGGCGGTGGTGTCTGGTGTTGTGTGGGTGTCCCCGGCGGTGGTGTCTGTTGTAGTGTGTATGTGCCGGCGGTGGTGTCTGTTGTTGTGTGTGTGCCCGGCGGTGGTGTCTGCTGGTCTGTGGGTGGACCCGGCGGTGGTGTCTGTTGTTGTGTGTGTGTGCCCGGCGGTGGTGTCTGTTGTTGTGTGTGTGTGCCCGGCGGTGGTGTCTGTTGTTGTGTGTGTGTGCCCGGCGGTGGTGTCTGTTGTTGTGTGTGTGCCTGGCGGTGGTGTCTGTTGTTGTGTGTGTGCCCGGCGGTGGTGTCTGTTGTTGTGCGTTTGGCGGCGGCAGTGGTGTCTGTTGTTGTGTGTGTGTGCCCGGCGGTGGTGTCTGTTGTTGTGTGTGTGTGCTGGGCGGTGGTGTCTGTTGTTGTGTGTGTGTGCCCGGCGGTGGTGTCTGTTGTTGTGTGTGTGTGCCCGGCGGTGGTGTTTCTTGTTGTGTGTGAGTACCCGGCGGTGGTGTCTGTTGTTCTGTGTGTGTTCGGCGAAGGTGTCTGTTGTGTGTGTGTGTGCTCGGCGGTGGTGTCTGTTGTTGTGTGTGTGCCCGGCGGTGGTGTCTGTTGTGTGTGTGCTTGGCGGTGGTGTCTGTTGTGTGTGCCCGGCGGTGGTGTCTGTTGTGTGTGCCCGGCGGTGGTGTCTGTTGTTGTGTGTGTGCCCGGCGGTGGTGTCTGTTGTTCTGTGTGTGCTCGGCGGTGGTGTCTGTTGTTGTGTGTGTGCCTGGCGGTGGTGTCTGTTGTGTGTGTGCTCGGCGGTGGTGTCTGTTGTTGTGTGTGTGTGCCAGGCGGTGTCTGTCTGTTGTGTGTGTGCTGGCGGTGGTGTCTGTTGTTGTGTGTGTGTGCCCGGTGGTGGTGTCTGTTGTTGTGTGTGTGCCCGGCGGTGGTGTCTGTTGTTGTGTGTGTGTGCCTGGCGGTGGTGTCTGTTGTGTGTGTGCCCGGCGGTGGTGTCTGTTGTATGTGTGTTCACGGCGGTGGTGTCTGGTGTGTGTGTGTGCGTGGCGGGGGTGTCTGTTGATGTGTGTGAGTGCCCGGCGGTGGTGGCTTTTGTTGTGTGTGTGCCTGGCGGTGGTGTCTGTTGTGTGTGTGCCTGGCGGTGGTGTCTGTTGTTGTGTGTGTGCCTGGCGGTGTCTGTTTTTGTGTGTGTGTCCCCGGGGGTTGTGTGTGTTGTTGTGTGTGTGTGCCCGGCGGTGGTGTCTGTTGTTGTGTGTGTGCTTGGCGGTGGTGTCTGTTGTTGTGTGTGTGTGCCCGGCGGTGGTGTCTGTTGTGTGTGTGTGCCCGGCGGTGGTGTCTGTTGTTGTGTGTGTGTGCCCGGCGGTGGTGTATGTTGTTGTGTGTGTGTGCCTGGCGGTGGTGTCTGTTGTTGTGTGTGTGAGTCCCAGGCGGTGGTGTCTGTTGTTGTGTGTGTGTGCTCGGCGGTGGTGTCTGTTGATGTGTGTGTGTACCCGGCGGTGGTGTCTTTTGTTCTGTGTGTGTACCCGGCTGTGGTGTCTGTTGTTCTGTGTGTGTACCCGGCGGTGGTGTCTGTTGTTGTTTGTGTGCCTGGCGGTGGTGTCTGTTGTTGTGTGTGTGCCCGGCGGTGGTGTCTGTTGTTGTGTGAGTGCCCGGCGGTGGTGTCTGTTGTTGTGTGTGTGTGCCTGGCGGTGGTGTCTGTTGTTGTGTGTGTGTGCCCGGCGGTGGTGTCTGTTGTTGTGTGTGTGTGCCCGGCGGTGGTGTCTGTTGTTGTGTGTGTGTGCCCGGCGGTGGTGTCTGTTGTTGTGTGTGTGCTCGGCGGTGGTGTCTGTTGTTGTCTGTGAGTCCACGGCGGTTGTGTCTGTTGATGTCTGTGTGCTCGGCGGTGGTGTCTGTTGTTGTGTGTGTGTGTGCTCGGCGGTGGTGTTTGTTGTGTGTGCCCGGCGGTGGTGTCTGTTGTGTGTGTGCCCGGCGGTGGTGTCTGTTGTTGTGTGTGCCTGGCGGTGGTGTCTGTTGTTGTGTGTGTGCCCGGCGGTGGAGTCTGTTGTGTGTGTGTGCCCGGCGGTGGTGTCTGTTGTTGTGTGTGTGTGCCCGGCGGTGGGGTCTGTTTTTGTGTGTGTGTGTGCTCGGCGGTGGTGTCTTTTGTTGTGTGTGAGTGCTCGGCGGTGGTGTCTGTTGTTGTGTGTGTGTGCACGGCGGTGGTGTGTGTGCTTGGCGGTGGTGTCTGTTGTTGTGTGTGTGTGCCCGGAGGTGGTGTCTGTTGTTGTGTGTGTTCCAGGCGGTGGTGTCTGTTGTTGTGTGTGAGCCTGGCGGTGGTGTCTGTTGTTGTGTGAGTGTGCCCGGCGGTGGTGTCTGTTGTTGTGTGTGTGCCCGGCGCTGTTGTCTGTTGTTGTGTGTGTGCCTGGCGGTGGTGTCTGTTGTGTGTGTGTGTGCCCGGCGGTGGTGTCTCTTGTTGTGTGTGTGTGCCTGGCGGTGGTGTCTGTTGTTGTGTGTGTGCTTGGCGATGTTGTTTGTTGTTGTATGTGTGTGCCCGGCGGTGGTGTCTGTTGTTGTGTGTGTGTGCCCGGCGGTGGTGTCTGTTGTTGTGTGTGTGTGCCCGGCGGTGGTGTCTGTTGTGTGTGTGTGCTTGGCGGTGGTGACTGTTGTTGTGTGTGTGACAGGCGGTGGTGTGTGTTGTGTGTGTGTGCCTGGCGGTGGTGTCTGTTGTGTGTGTGTGTGCTGGCGGTGGTGTCTGTTGTGTGTGTGTGCTTGGCGGTGGTGTCTGTTGTTGTGTGTGTGCCTGGCGGTGGTGTCTGTTGTTGTGTGTGTGCCCGGTGGTGGTGTCTGTTTTTGTGTGTGTGCCTGGCGGTGGTGTCTGTTGTTGTGTGTGTGTGCCCGGCGGTGGTGTCTGTTGTTGTGTGTGTGTGCTTGGCGGTGGTGTCTGTTGTTGTGTGTGTGTGCCCGGCGGTGGTGTCTGTTGTTGTGTGTTCCCGGCGGTGGTGTCTGTTGTAGTGTTGTTTGGCGGTGGTGTCTGTTGTTGTGTGTGTGTGCCCGGCGGTGGTGTCTGTTGTGTGTCTGTGCCCGGCAATGGTGTCTGTTGTGTGTGTGTGTGCCCGTCGGTGGTGTCTGTTGTTGTGTGTGTGTGCCCGGCGGTGGTGTCTGTTGTTGTGTGTGTGTGCCCGGCGGTGGTGTCTGTTGTTGTGTGTGTGTGCCCGGCGGTGGTGTCTGTTGTGTGTGTGTGCACGGCGGTGGTGTCTGTTGTTGTGTGTGTGTGCCCGGCGGTGGTGTTTGTTGTTGCGCGTGTGGCGGGCGGTGGTGTCTGTGTGTGTGTGTGTGTGCCCGGCGGTGGTGTCTGTTGTTGTGTGTGTGCCCGGCGGTGGTGTCTGTTGTGTGTGTGTGTTTGGCGGTGGTGTCTGTTGTGTGTGTGTGCTGGCGGTGGTGTCTGTTGTTTGTGTGTGCCCGGCGGTGGTGTCTGTTGTTGTGTGTGTGTGCCTGGCGGTGGTGTCTGTTGTTGTGTGTGTGTGCCCGGGGGTGGTGTCTGTTGTGTCTGTGCCCGGCGGGGGTGTGTGTTGTTGTGTGTGCCCGGCGGTGGTGTTTGTTGTTGTGTGTGCCCGGCGGTGTCTGTTGTTGTGTGTGTGTGCCCGGCGGTCGTGTCTGTTGTTGTGTGTGTGCCGGCGGTGGTGTCTGTTGTTGTGTGTGTATGCTCGGCGGTGGTGTCTGTTGTTGTGTGTGTGCTTGGCGGTGGTGTCTGTTGTTGTGTGTGTGTGCCCGGCGGTGGTGTCTGTTGTTGTGTGTGTGTCCCCGGCGGTGGTGTCTGTTGTTGTGTGTGTGTGCCCGGCGGTGGTGTCTGTTGTTGTGTGTGTGCCCGGCGGTGGTGTCTGTTGTTGTGTGTGTGCCCGGGGGTGGTGTCTGTTGTTGTGTGTGCCCGGCGGTGGTGTCTGTTGTTGTGTGTGTGTGCCCGGCGGTTGTGTCTGTTGTTGTGTGTGTGTGCCCGGCGGTGGTGTCTGTTGTTGTGTGTGTGCCTGGCGGTGGTGTCTGTTGTTGTGTGTGTGTGCCCGGCGGTGGTGTCTGTTGTTGTGTGTGTGTGCCTGGCGGTGGTGTCTGTTGTTGTGTGTGTGTGCCCGGCGGTGGTGTCTGTTGTTGTGTGTGTGTGCCCGGCGGTGGTGTCTGTTGTTGTGTGTGTGTGACCGGCGGTGGTGTCTGTTGTTGTGATTGTTTGCCCGGCGGTGTTGTCTGTTGTTGTGTGTGTGTTCGGCGGTGGTGTCTGTTGTTGTGTGTGCCCGGCGGTGGTGTCTGTTGTTGTGTGTGGGCCCGGCGGTGGTGTCTGTTGTTGTGTGTGAATGCCCGGCGGTGGTGTCTGTTGTTGTGTGTGTGTGCCCGGCGGTGGTGTCTGTTGTTGTGTGTGTGTGCAAGGCGGTGGTGTCTGTTGTTGTGTGTGTGCCCGGCGGTGGTGTCTGTTGTTGTGTGTGTGTGCCTGGCGGTGGTGTCTGTTGTGTGTGTGTGCTTGGCGGTGTGTGCGGTTGTTGTGTGTGTGTGCCCGGCGGTGGTGTCTGTTGTTGTGTGTGCCAACCGGTCGTTTCTGTTCTGAGTGTGTGTGCCCGGAGCTCGTGTCTCTTCAGTGTGTGTCCCAGGCGGTGGTGTCTGTTGTTGTGTGTGTGCCCGGCGGTGGTGTCTGTTGTTGTGTGTGTGTGCCTGGCGGTGGTGTCTGTTGTGTGTGTGTGCCCGGCGGTGGTGTCTGTTGTTGTGTGTGTGCCTGTCGGTGGTGTCTGTTGTTGTGTGTGTGCCCGGCGGTGGTGTCTGTTGTTGTGTGTGTGCCTGGCGGTGGTGTCTGTTGTTGTGTGTGCCCGGCGGTGGTGTCTGTCGTTGTGTGTGTGCCCGGCGGTGGTGTCTGTTGTTGTGTGTGTGTGCTCGGCGGTGGTGTCTGTTGTTGTGTGTGTGTGCACGGCGGTGGTGTCTGTTGTGTGTGTGTGCTCGGCGGTGGTGTCTGTTGTTGTGTGTGTGTGCTCGGCGGTGGTGTCTGTTGTTCTGTGTGTGTGCTCGGCGGTGGTGTCTGTTGTTCTGTGTGTGTGCTTGGCGGTGGTGTCTGTTGTTCTGTGTGTGTGCTCGGCGGTGGTGTCTGTTGTTCTGTGTGTGTCCTCGGCGGTGGTGTCTGTTGTGTGTGTGTACCCGGCGGTGGTGTCTGTTGTTCTGTGTGTGTCCTCGGCGGTGGTGTCTGTTGTTGTGTGTAAGTGCACGGCGGTGGTGTCTGTTGTGTGTGTGTACCCGGCGGTGGTGTCTGTTGTTCTGTGTGTGTACCCGGCAGTGGTGTCTGTTGTGTGTGTACCCGGCGGTGGTGTCTGTTGTTCTGTGTGTGTGCTCGGCGGTGGTGTCTGTTGTTCTGTGTGTGTCCTCGGCGGTGGTGTCTGTTGTTCTGTGTGTGTGCCCGGCGGTGGTGTCTGTTGTTCTGTGTGTGTACCCGGCGGTGGTGTCTGTTGTTGTGTGTGTGTGCCCGGCGGTGGTGTCTGTTGTTGTGTGTTTACCCAGCGGTGGTGTCTGTTGTTCTGTGTGTGTGCTCGGCGGTGGTGTCTGTTGTTCTGTGTGTGTGTTCGGCGGTGGTGTCTGTTGTGTGTGTATCCGCGGCGGTGGTGTGTGTTGTTGTGTGTGTACCAGGCGGTGGTGTCTGTTGTTGTCTGTGTGCCCGGCGGTGGTGTCTGGTGTTGTGTGTGTGCCCGGCGGTGGTGTCTGTTGTTGTGTGTGTGTGCCCGGCGGTGGTGTCTGTTGTTGTGTGTGTGCCCGGCGGTGGTGTCTGTTGTTGTGTGTGTGTGTGCCCGGCGGTGGTGTCTGTTGTTGTGTGTGTGTGCTTGGCGGTGGTGTCTGTTGTTGTGTGTGTGTGCCCGGCGGTGGTGTCTGTTGTTGTGTGTGTGTGCCCGGCGGTGGTGTCTGTTGTTGTGTGTGTGTGCCCGGCGGTGGTGTCTGTTGTTGTGTGTGCCCGGCGGTGGTGTCTGTTGTGTGTGTGTGCCCGGCGGTGGTGTCTGTTGTTGTGTGTGTGTGCCCGGCGGTGGTGTCTGTTGTTGTGTGTGCACGGCGGTGGTGTCTGTTGTTGTGTGTGTGTGCCCGGCGGTGGTGTCTGTTGTTGTGTGTGTGTGCCCGGCGGTGGTGTCTGTTGTTGTGTGTGTGCCTGGCGGTGGTGTCTGTTGTTGTGTGTGTGTGCGCGGCGGTGGTGTCTGTTGTTGTGTGTGTGTGACCGGCGGTGGTGTCTGTTGTAGTGTTTGCTTGGCGGTGGTGTCTGTTATTGTGTGTGTGGCCGGATGTGGTGTCTGTTGTTGTGTGTGAGTGCCTGGCGGTGGTGTCTGTTGTTGTGTGTGTGTGCTCGGCGGTGGTGTCTGTTGTTGTGTGTGTGCTCGGCGGTGGTGTCTGTTGTTGTGTGTGTGCTCGGCGGTGGTGTCTGTTGTGTGTGCCCGGCGGTGGTGTCTGTTGTGTGTGCTCGGCGGTGGTGTCTGTTGTTGTGTGTGTGCCCGGCGGTGGTGTCTGTTGTTGTGTGTGTGCCCGGCGGTGGTGTCTGTTGTTGTGTGTGTGCTCGGCGGTGGTGTCTGTTGTTGTGTGTGTGTTCCCGGCGGTGGTGTCTGTCTTTGTTTGTGTGTGCTCGGCGGTGGTGTCTGTTGTTAAGTGTGAGTGCACGGCGGTGGTGTCTGTTGTGTGTGCCCGGCGGTGGTGTCTGTTGTTGTGTGTGTGCCCGGCGGTGGTGTCTGTTGTTGTGCGTGTGCCCGGCGGTGGTGTCTGTTGTTGTGTGTGTGTGCCGGCGGTGGTGTCTGTTGTTGTGTGTGTGTGCCCGGCGGTGGTGTCTGTTGTTGTGTGTGTGTGCCCGGCGGTGGTGTCTGTTGTGTGTGTGGTCGGGGGGTGTGTCTGTTGGTGTGTGTGCCCGGCGGTGGTGTCTGTTGTTGTGTGTGTGTGTGCCCGGCGGTGGTGTCTGTTGTGTGTGCTTGGCGGTGGTGTCTGTTGTTGTGTGTGTGTGTGTGCCCGGCGGTGGTGTCTGTTGTTGTGTGTGTGTGCTTGGCGGTGGTGTCTGTTGTTGTGTGTGTGTGCCCGGCGGTGGTGTCTGTTGTTGTGTGTGTGTGCTTGGCGGTGGTGTCTGTTGTTGTGTGTGTGCTTGGCGGTGGTGTCTGTTGTTGTGTGTGTGTGCCCGGCGGTGGTGTCTGTTGTTGTGTGTGTGTGCTTGGCGGTGGTGTTTGTTGTTGTGTGTGTGTGCCCGGCGGTGGTGTCTGTTGTTGTGTGTGTGTGCTTGGCGGTGGTGTCTGTTGTTGTGTGTGTGTGTGCTTGGCGGTGGTGTCTGTTGTTGTGTGTGTGACGGGCGGTGGTGTCTGTTGTTGTGTGTGTGCTTGGCGGTGGTGTCTGTTGTTGTGTGTGTGTGCCCGGCGGTGGTGTCTGTTGTTGTGTGTGTGTGCCCGGCGGTGGTGTCTGTTGTTGTGTGTGTGTGCTCGGCGGTGGTGTCTGTTGTTGTGTGTGTGTGCCCGGCGGTGGTGTCTGTTGTTGTGTGTGTGTGCCCGGCGGTGGTGTCTGTTGTTGTGTGTGCCCGGCGGTGGTGTCTGTTGTTGTGTGTGTGTGCTCGGCGGTGGTGTCTGTTGTTGTGTGTGTGTGCTCGGCGGTGGTGTCTGTTGTTGTGTGTGCCCGGCGGTGGTGTCTGTTGTAGTGTGTGCTCGGCGGTGGTGTCTGTTGTTGTGTGTGTGCCCGGCGGTGGTGTCTGTTGTTGTGTGTGTGTGCCCGGCGGTGGTGTCTGTTGTTGTGTGTGTGCGCGGCGGTGGTGTCTGTTGTTGTGTGTGTGCTCGGCGGTGGTGTCTGTTGTTGTGTGTGTGTGCTCGGCGGTGGTGTCTGTTGTTGTGTGTGAGTGCACGGCGGTAATTAAGAAATGATGAAAACGGAAGAGGAAGCGACAGCAGAATGAGCAAAAGCAGTGAATGACGACGAATCAGATTTGGCGGAAGAAAGAGAAAAAGCACCAGCAGCGTGAGAGTGCTTGGCGGTGGTGTCTGTTGTTGTGTGTGTGTGCCCGGCGGTGGTGTCTGTTGTTGTATGTGTGTGCCCGGCGGTGGTGTCAGTTGTTGTGTGTGTGCCTGGCGGTGGTGTCTCTTGTGTGTGTGTGTGTGCCCGGCGTTGGTGTCTGTTGTTGTATGTGTGTGCCCGGCGGTGGTGTCTGTTGTTGTGTGTGTGTGCCTGGCGGTGGTGTCTCTTGTGTGTGTGTGTGCCCGGCGGTGGTGTATGTTGTTGTGTGTGTGCCTGGCGGTGGTATCTGTTGTTGTGTGTGTGTGCTTGGCGGTGGTGTCTGTTGTTGTGTGTGTGCTTGGCGGTGGTGTCTGTTGTTGTGTGTGTGTGCCCGGCGGTGGTGTCTGTTGTTGTGTGTGCTTGGCGGTGGTGTCTGTTGTTGTGTGTGTGTGCTTGGCGGTGGTGTCTGTTGTTGTTTGTGTGCCCGGTGGTGGTGTCTGTTGTGTGTGTGTGCCTGGCGGTGGTGTCTGTTGTTGTGTGTGTGTGCTTGGCGGTGGTGTCTGTTGTTGTGTGTGTGCTTGGCGGTGGTGTCTGTTGTTGTGTGTGTGCCTGACGGTGGTGTCTGTTGTTGTGTGCGTGTGCCCGGCGGTGGTGTTTGTTGTTGTGTGTGTGTGCCCGGCGGTGGTGTCTGTTGTTGTGTGTGTGTCTGGCGGTGGTGTCTGTTGTTGTGTGTGTGTGTGCTTGGCTGTGGTGTCTGTTGTTGTGTGTGTACCCGGCGGTGGTGTCTGTTGTTGTGTGTGTGTGTGCCCGGCGGTGGTGTCTGTTGTTTTGTGTGTGTGCTGGGCGGTGGTGTGTGTTGTTGTGTGTGTGTGCCCGGCTGTGGTGTTTGTTGTTGTGTGTGTGTGCCCGGCGGTGGTGTCTGTTGTTGTGTGTGTGTGCCAGGCGGTGGTGTCTGTTGTGTGTGTGCACGGCGGTGGTGTCTGTTGTTGTGTGTGTGTGCACGGCGGTGGTGTCTGTTGTTGTGTGTGTGCCCAGCGATGGTGTCTGTTGTTGTGTGTGAGTGCCTGGCGGTGGTGTCTGTTGTTGTGTGTGTGCCCGGCGGTGGTGTCTGTTGTGTGTGTGTGCCCGGCGGTGGTGTCTGTTGTTGTGTGTGTGTGCCCGGCGGTGGTGTCTGTTGTTGTGTGTGTGTGCCCGGCGGTGGTGTCTGTTGTTGTGTGTGAGTGCCTGGCGGTGGTGTCTGTTGTTGTGTGTGTGTGCCCGGCGGTGGTGTCTGTTGTGTGTGTGTGCCCGGCGGTGGTGTCTGTTGTTGTGTGTGTGTGCTCGGCGGTGGTGTCTGTTGTTGTGTGTGAGTGCACGGCGGTGGTGTCTGTTGTTGTGTGTGTGTACCCGGCGGTGGTGTCTGTTGTTCTGTGTGTGTACCCGGCAGTGGTGTCTGTTGTTCTGTGTGTGTGCTCGGCGGTGGTGTCTGTTGTTCTGTGTGTGTGCTTGGCGGTGGTGTCTGTTGTTCTGTGTGTGTGCTCGGCGGTGGTGTCTGTTGTTCTGTGTGTGTCCTCGGCGGTGGTGTCTGTTGTTGTGTGTGTACCCGGCGGTGGTGTCTGTTGTTCTGTGTGTGTCCTCGGCGGTGGTGTCTGTTGTTGTGTGTGTGTACCCGGCGGTGGTGTCTGTTGAATGTGTGTACCCGGCGGTGGTGTCAGTTGTTCTGTGTGTGTACCCGGCGGTGGTGTCTGTTGTTCTGTGTATGTACCCGGCAGTGGTGTCTGTTGTGTGTGTGTACCCGGCGGTGGTGTCTGTTGTTCTGTGTGTGCTCGGCGGTGGTGTCTGTTGTTCTGTGTGTGTCCTCGGCGGTGGTGTCTGTTGTTCTGTGTGTGTGCCCGGCGGTGGTGTCTGTTGTTCTGTGTGTGTACCCGGCGGTGGTGTCTGTTGTTCTCTGTGTGTTCCCGGCGGTGGTGTCTGTTGTTCTGTGTGTGTACCCAGCGGTGGTGTCTGTTATTCTGTGTGTGTTCCCGGCGGTGGTGTCTGTTGTTCTGTGTGTGTTCGGCAGTGGTGTCTGTTGTTGTGTGTGTGTGCCCGGCGGTGGTGTTTGTTGTTGTGTGTGTGCCCGGCGGTGGTGTCTGTTGTTGTGTGTGTGCCCGGCGGTGGTGTCTGTTGTTGTGTGTGTGTGCCCGGCGGTGGTGTCTGTTGTTGTGTGTGCGTGTGCCCGGTGGTGGTGTCTGTTGTTGTGTGTGTGTGCCCGGCGGTGGTGTTTGTTGTTGAGTGTGTGTGCCCGGCTGTGGTGTTTGTTGTTGTGTGTGTGTGCCCGGCGGTGGTGTCTGTTGTTGTGTGTGAGTCCACGGCGGTGGTGTCTGTTGTTGTGTGTGTGCTCGGCGGTGGTGTCTGTTGTTGTGTGTGAGTGCACGGCGGTGGTGTCTGTTGTTGTGTGTGTGTGCTCGGCGGTGGTGTCTGTTGTTGTGTGTGTGTGCTCGGCGGTGGTGTCAGTTGTTGTGTGTGTGCTCGGCGGTGGTGTCTGTTGTTGTGTGTGTGTGCTTGGCTGTGGTGTCTGTTGTTGTGTGTCTGTGCCCGGCGGTGGTGTCTGTTGTTGTGTGTGTGCCCGGCGGTGGTGTCTGTTGTTGTGTGTGTGTGCCCGGCGGTGGTGTCTGTTGTTCTGTGTATGTACCCGGCAGTGGTGTCTGTTGTGTGTGTGTACCCGGCGGTGGTGTCTGTTGTTCTGTGTGTGTGCTCGGCGGTGGTGTCTGTTGTTCTGTGTGTGTCCTCGGCGGTGGTGTCTGTTGTTCTGTGTGTGTGCCCGGCGGTGGTGTCTGTTGTTCTATGTGTGTACCCGGCGGTGGTGTCTGTTGTTCTCTGTGTGTTCCCGGCGGTGGTGTCTGTTGTTCTGTGTGTGTACCCAGCGGTGGTGTCTGTTATTCTGTGTGTGTTCCCGGCGGTGGTGTCTGTTGTTCTGTGTGTGTGTTCGGCAGTGGTGTCTGTTGTTGTGTGTGTGTGCCCGGCGGTGGTGTCTGTTGTTGTGTGTGTGTGCCCGGCGGTGGTGTCTGTTGTTGTGTGTGTGTGCCCGGCGGTGGTGTCTGTTGTTGTGTGTGTGTGCACGGCGGTGGTGTCTGTTGTTGTGTGTGTGCCCGGCGGTGGTGTCTGTTGTTGTGTGTGTGTGCCCGGCGGTGGTGTCTGTTGTTGTGTGTGTGCCCGGCGGTGGTGTTTGTTGTTGTGTGTGTGTGCCCGGCGGTGGTGTCTGTTGTTGTGTGTGAGTCCCCGGCGGTGGTGTCTGTTGTTGTGTGTGTGCTCGGCGGTGGTGTCTGTTGTTGGTTGTGTGTGCTCGGCGGTGGTGTCTGTTGTTGTGTGTGTGCTCGGCGGTGGTGTCTGTTGTTGTGTGTGAGTGCACGGCGGTGGTGTCTGTTGTTGTGTGTGTGTGCTCGGCGGTGGTTTCTGTTGTGTGTGTGTGCTCGGCGGTGGTGTCAGTTGTTGTGTGTGTGCTCGGCGGTGGTGTCTGTTGTTGTGTGTGTGTGTGCTTGGCGGTGGTGTCTGTTGTTGTGTGTGTGTGCCCGGCGGTGGTGTCTGTTGTTGTGTATGTGGTTGGCGGTGGTGTCTGTTGTTGTGTGTGTGTGCCAGGCGGTGGTGTGTGTTGTGTGTGTGTGTGCTTGGCGGTGGTGTCTGTTGTGTGTGTGTATGACCGGCGGTGGTGTCTGTTGTTGTATGTGTGCTTGGCGGTGGTGTCTGTTGTTGTGTGTGTGCTTGGCGGTGGTGTCTGTTGTTGTGTGTGTGTGCCCGGCGGTGGTGTCTGTTGTTGTGTGTGTGTGCCAGGCGGTGGTGTGTGTTGTGTGTGTGCCCGACGGTGGTGTCTGTTGTTGTGTTTGTGCTTGGCGGTGGTGTCTGTTGTGTGTGTGTGCCCGGCGGTGGTGTCTGTTGTTGTGTGTGTGTGCCCGGCGGTGGTGTCTGTTGTTGTGTGTGTGCTTGGCGGTGGTGTCTGTTGTGTGTGTGGGCCCGACGGTGGTGTCTGTTGTTGTGTATGTGCTTGGCGGTGGTGTCTGTTGTTGTGTGTGTGTGCTTGGCGGTGGTGTCTGTTGTGTGTGTGTGCTTGGCGGTGGTGTCTGTTGTTGTGTGTGTGTGCCTGGCGGTGGTGTCTGTTGTTGTGTGTGTGTGCTTGGCGGTGGTGTCTGTTGTTGTGTGTGTGTGCCCGGCGGTGGTGTCTGTTGTTGTGTGTGTGCCCGGCGGTGGTGTCTGTTGTTGTGTGTGTGTGCATGGCGGTGGTGTCTGTTGTTGTGTGTGCCTAGGCGGGGGTGTCTGTTGTTGTGTGTGTGCTCGGCGGTGGTGTCTGTTGTTGTGTGTGTGTGTGCTTGGCGGTGGTGTCTGTTGTTGTGTGTGTGTGTGCCCGGCGGTGGTGTCTGTTGTTGTGTGTGTGTGCCCGGCGGTGGTGTCTGTTGTTGTGTGTGTGTGCCCGGCGGTGGTGTTTGTTGTTGTGTGTGTGTGCCCGGCTGTGGTGTTTGTTGTTGTGTGTGTGTGCCCGGCGGTGGTGTTTGTGGTTGTGTGTGTGTGCCAGGCGGTGGTGTCTGTTGTGTGTGTGTGCACGGCGGTGGTGTCTGTTGTTGTGTGTGAGTGCCCGGCGGTGGTGTCTGTTGTTGTGTGTGTGTGCCCAGCGATGGTGTCTGTTGTTGTGTGTGAGTGCCTGGCGGTGGTGTCTCTTGTTGTGTGTGAGTGCACGGCGGTGGTGTCTGTTGTTGTGTGTGTGTGTACCCGGCGGTGGTGTCTGTTGTTCTGTGTGTGTACCCGGCGGTGGTGTCTGTTGTTCTGTGTGTGTACCCGGCAGTGGTGTCTGTTGTTCTGTGTGTGTGCTCGGCGGTGGTGTCTGTTGTTCTGTGTGTGTGCTTGGCGGTGGTGTCTCTTGTTCTGTGTGTGTGCTTGGCAATGGTGTCTGTTGTTGTGTGTGTGTGTACCCGACGGTGGTGTCTGTTGTTCTGTGTGTGTACCCGGCAGTGGTGTCTGTTGTTCTGTGTGTGTGCTCGGCGGTGGTGTCTGTTGTTCTGTGTGTGTGCTTGGCGGTGGTGTCTGTTGTTCTGTGTGTGTGCTCGGCGGTGGTGTCTGTTGTTCTGTGTGTGTCCTCGGCGGTGGTGTCTGTTGTTGTGTGTGTACCCGGCGGTGGTGTCTGTTGTTCTGTGTGTGTCCTCGGCGGTGGTGTCTGTTGTTGTGTGTGTGTACCCTGCGGTGGTGTCTGTTGTGTGTGTGTACCCGGCGGTGGTGTCTGTTGTTCTGTGTGTGTACCCGGCGGTGGTGTCTGTTGTTCTGTGTATGTACCCGGCAGTGGTGTCTGTTGTGTGTGTGTACCCGGCGGTGGTGTCTGTTGTTCTGTGTGTGTGCCCGGCGGTGGTGTCTGTTGTGTGTGTGTACCCGGCGGTGGTGTCTGTTGTTCTGTGTGTGCCCGGCGGTGGTGTCTGTTGTTCTGTGTGTGTACCCGGCGGTGGTGTCTGTTGTTCTACGTGTGTTCCCGGCGGTGGTGTCTGTTGTTCTGTGTGTGTACCCAGCGGTGGTGTCTGTTATTCTGTGTGTGTTCCCGGCGGTGGTGTCTGTTGTTCTGTGTGTGTGTTCGGCAGTGGTGTCTGTTGTTGTGTGTGTGTGCCCGGCGGTGGTGTTTGTTGTTGTGTGTGTACCCGGCGGTGGTGTCTGTTGTTGTGTGTGTGCCCGGCGGTGGTGTCTGTTGTTGTGTGTGTGTGCCCGGCGGTGGTGTCTGTTGTTGTGTGTGTGTGCCCGGTGGTGGTGTCTGTTGTTGTGTGTGAGCCCGGCGGTGGTGTTTGTGGCGGGTTGTGTGTGCCCGGGTGTGGTGTTTGGTGCTGTGTGTGTTCCCGGCGGTGGTGTCTGTTGTTGTGTGTGTGTGCCCGGCGGTGGTGTCTGTTGTTGTGTGTGAGTCCCCGGCGGTGGTGTCTGTTGTTCTGTGTGTCTGCTTGGCGGTGGTGTCTGTTGTTCTGTGTGTGTGCTCGGCGGTGGTGTCTGTTGTGTGTGTGCCCGGCGGTGGTGTCTGTTGTTCTGTGTGTGTGCTCGGCGGTGGTGTCTGTTGTTGTGTGTGTGTGCCCGGCGGTGGTGTCTGTTGTTGTGTGTGTGCCAGGGGGTGGTGTCTGTTGTTGTGTGTGTGTGCCCGGCGGTGTTTTCTGTTTTTGTTTGTGTGTGCTCGGCGGTGGTGTCTCTTGTTGTGTGTGTGTGCTCGGCGGTGGTGTCTATTGTTGTGTGTGCCTGGCGGTGGTGTCTGTTGTAGTGTGTGCTCGGCGATGGTGTCTGTTGTGTGTGCGCGGCGGTGGTGTCTGTTGTTGTGTGTGTGTACCCGGCGGTGGTGTCTGTTGTTGTGTGTGTGTTCTCGGCGGTGGTGTCTGTTGTTGTGTGTGTGTGCTCGGCGGTGGTGTCTGTTGTTGTGTGTGTGTGCTCGGCGGTGGTGTCTGTTGTTGTGTGTGTGCCCGGCGGTGGTGTCAGTTGTTGTGTGTGAGTGCACGGCGGTAATATGGCAGCGTGTGTGCTTGGCGGTGGTGTCTGTTGTGTGTGTGTGCTCGGCGGTGGTGTCTGTTGTTGTATGTGTGTGCCCGGCGGTGGAGTCTGTTGTTGTGTGTGTGTGCCTGGCGGTGGCGTCTGTTGTGTGTGTGCCCGGCGGTGGTGTCTGTTGTTGTGTGTGTGCGCGGGGGTGGTGTTTGTTTTTTTGTGTGTGCCTGGCGGTGGTGTCTGTTGTGTGTGTGTGCCCGGCGGTGGTGTCTGTTGTTGTGTGTGTGTGCCTGCGGTGGTGTCTGTTGTGTGTGTGTGCTTGGTGGTGTCTGTTGTTGTGTGTGTGTGCCCGGCGGTGGTGTCTGTTGTTCTGTGAGTGCCTGGCGGTGGTGTCTGTTGAGTGTGTGTGCTTGGCGGTGGTATCTGTTGTAGTGTGTGCTTGGCGGTGGTGTCTGTTGTTGTGTGTGTGTGCTTGGCGGTGGTGTCTGTTGTTGTGTGTGTGCCCGGCGGTGGTGTCTGTTGTTGTGTGTGTGTGCCCGGCGGTGGTGTCTGTTGTTGTGTGTGTGCCCGGCGGTGGTGTCTGTTGTTGTGTGTGTGTGTCTGGCGGTGGTGTCTGTTGTTGTGTGTGTGTGCTTGGCGGTGGTGTCTGTTGTTGTGTGTGTGTGCCCGGCGGTGGTGTCTGTTGTTGTGTGTGTGCCCGGCGGTGGTGTCTGTTGTTGTGTGTGTGTGCCCGGCGGTGGTGTATGTTGTAGTGTGTGTGTGCCCGGCTGTGGTGTTTTTTGTTGTGTGTGTGCCCGGCGGTGGTGTGTGTTGTTGTGTGTGTGTGCCAGGCGGTGGTGTCTGTTGTGTGTGTGTGCACGGCGGTGGTGTCTGTTGTTGTGTGTGAGTGCCCGGCGGTGGTGTCTGTTGTTGTGTGTGTGTGCCCAGCGATGGTGTCTGTTGTTGTGTGTGAGTGCCTGGCGGTGGTGTATGTTGTTGTGTGTGTGTGCCCGGCGGTGGACTCTGTAGTTGTGTGTGTGTGCCCGGCGGTGGTGTCTGTTGTTGTGTGTGTGTGGCCGGCGGTGATGTCTATTGTTGTGTGTGAGTGCACGGCGGTGGTGTCTGTTGTTGTGTGTGTGTGCCCGGCGGTGGTGTCTGTTGTTGTGTGTGTGTGCCCGGCGGTGGTGTCTGTTGTTGTGTGTGTGCTCGGCGGTGGTGTCTGTTGTTCTGTGTGTGTGCTTGGCGGTGGTGTCTGTTGTTCTGTGTGTGTGCTCGGCGGTGGTGTCTGTTGTTGTGTGTGAGTGCAAGGCGGTGGTGTCTGTTGTGTGTGTGCCCGGCGGTGGTGTCTGTTGTTGTGTGTGTGTGCCCGGCGGTGGTGTCTGTTGTTCTGTGTGTGTACCCGGCGGTGGTGTCTGTTGTGTGTGTGCCCGGCGGTGGTGTCTGTTGTTCTGTGTGTGTGCTCGGCGGTGGTGTCTGTTGTTCTGTGTGTGTCCTCGGCGGTGGTGTCTGTTGTTGTGTGTGTGTGCCCGGCGGTGGTGTCTGTTGTTCTGTGTGTGCTCGGCGGTGGTGTCTGTTGTTCTGTGTGTTCCCGGCGGTGGTGTCTGTTGTTCTATGTGTACCCAGCGGTGGTGTCTGTTGTTCTGTGTGTTCCCGGCGATGGTGTCTGTTGTTCTGTGTGTGTTCGGCAGTGGTGTCTGTTGTTGTGTGTGTGTGCCCGGCGGTGGTGTTTGTTGTTGTGTGTGCCCGGCGGTGGTGTGTGTTTGTGTGTGTGTGTGGCGGGCGGTGGTGTCTGTTTTGTTGTGTGTGTGCCCGGCGGGGGTGTGTGTGTTGGTGTGTGTGTGTGCCCGGCGGTGGTGTCTGTTGTTGTGTGTGTGTGCCCGGCGGTGGTGTCTGTTGTTGTGTGTGTTAGCCCGGCGGTGGTGTCTGTTGTTGTGGTTGTTTGCCCGGCTGTGGTGTCTGTAGTTGTGTGTGTGTGCCCGGCGGTGGTGTCTGTTGTGTGTGTGTGCCCGGCGGTGGTGTCTGTTGTTGTGTGTGTGCGTGCTCGGCGGTGGTGTCTGTTGTTGTGTGTGTGCTCGGCGGTGGTGTCTGTTGTTGTGTGTGTGCCCGGCGGTGGTGTCTGTTGTGTGTGTGGTCGGCGGTGGTGTGTGTTGTTTTGTGTGTGTGCTCGGCGGTGGTGTCTGTTTTTGTGTGTGCTGGCGGTGGTGTCTGTTCTGTGTGTGTACCCGGCGGTGGTGTCTGTTGTTTTCTGTGTGTGCCCGGCGGTGGTGTCTGTTGTTGTGTGTGTGTGCCCGGCGGTGGTGTCTGTTGTTGTGTGTGTGTGCCCGGCGGTGGTGTCTGTTGTTCTGTGTGTGTGCCCGGGGGTGGTGTCTGTTTTTCTGTGTGTGTACCCGGCGGTGGTGTCTGTTGTTCTGTGTGTGTGCCCGGCGGTGGTGTCTGTTGTTCTGTGTGTATGCTTGGTGGTGATGTCTGTTGATGTGTGTGTGTGCCGGCGGTGGTGTTTGTTTTGTGTGTGTGTGTGCCCGGCGGTGGTGTTTGTTGGTGTGTGTGGGCCCGGCGGTGGTGTCTGTTGTGTGTGTGCCCGGCGGTGGTGTCTGTTGTTGTGTGTGTGTGCCCGGCGGTGGTGTCTGTTGTTGTGTGTGTGTGCCCGGCGTTGGTGTCTGTTGTTGTGTGTGTGCCCGGCGGTGGTGTCTGTTGTTGTGTGTGTGCCCGGCGGTGGTGTCTGTTGTTGTGTGTGTGCCCGGCGGTGGTGTCTGTTGTTGTGTGTGTGTGCCCGTCGGTGGTGTCTGTTGTTGTGTGTGTGCTCGGCGGTGGTGTCTGTTGTTGTGTGTGTGCTCGGCGGTGGTGTCTGTTGTTGTGTGTGTGCTCGGCGGTGGTGTCTGTTGTTGTGTGTGTGCCCGGCGGTGGTGTCTGTTGTTGTGTGTGTGCTCGGCGGTGGTGTCTGTTGTGTGTGTGCTCGGCGATGGTGTCTGTTGTGTGTGTGCTCGGCGGTGGTGTCTGTTGTTGTGTGTGAGTCCCCGGCGGTGGTGTCTGTTGTTGTGTGTGTGATCGGCGCTGGTGTCTGTTGTTGTGTGTGCCAGGCGGTGGTGTGTGGTGTTGTGTGTGTGCTTGGCGGTGGTGTCTGTTGTTGTGTGTGTGTGCTTGGCGGTGGTGTCTGTTGTTGTGTGTGTGTGTGTGCCCGGCGGTGGTGTCTGTTGTTGTGTGTGTGTGCCCGGCGGTGGTGTCTGTTGTTGTGTGTGTGTGCCTGGCGGTGGTGTCTGTTGTTGTGTGTGTTTGCCCGGCGGTGGTGTCTGTTGTTGTGTGTGTGTCTGGCGGTGGTGTCTGTTGTTGTGTGTGTGTGTGCTTGGCGGTGGTGTCTGTTGTTGTGTGTGTGTGCCCGGCGGTGGTGTCTGTTGTTGTGTGTGTGCCCGGCGGTGGTGTCTGTTGTTGTGTGTGTGTGTGCCCGGCGGTGGTGTCTGTTGTTGTGTGTGTGTGCCCGGCGGTGGTGTTTGTTGTTGTGTGTGTGTGCCCGGCGGTGGTGTTTGTTGTTGTGTGTGTGTGCCAGGCGGTGGTGTCTGTTGTGTGTGTGTGCACGGCGGTGGTGTCTGTTGTTGTGTGTGAGTGCCCGGCGGTGGTGTCTGTTGTTGTGTGTGTGCCCAGCGATGGTGTCTGTTGTTGTGTGTGAGTGCCTGGCGGTGGTGTCTGTTGTTGTGTGTGTGTGCCCGGCGGTGGTGTCTGTTGTTGTGTGTGTGTGCCCGGCGGTGGTGTCTGTTGTTGTGTGTGTGCCCGGCGGTGGTGTCTGTTGTTGTGTGTGTGTGCCCGGCGGTGGTGTCTGTTGTTCTGTGTGTGTGCTCGGCGGTGGTGTCTGTTGTTGTGTGTGTGCTCGGCGGTGGTGTCTGTTGTTCTGTGTGTGTGCTTGGCGGTGGTGTCTGTTGTTGTGTGTGTGTACCCGGCGGTGGTGTCTGTTGTTCTGTGTGTACCCGGCAGTGGTGTCTGTTGTTCTGTGTGTGTGCTCGGCGGTGGTGTCTGTTGTTCTGTGTGTGTGCTTGGCGGTGGTGTCTGTTGTTCTGTGTGTGTGCTCGGCGGTGGTGTCTGTTGTTCTGTGTGTCCTCGGCGGTGGTGTCTGTTGTTGTGTGTGTGCCCGGCGGTGGTGTCTGTTGTTCTGTGTGTGTCCTCGGCGGTGGTGTCTGTTGTTGTGTGTGTGTACCCGGCGGTGGTGTCTGTTGTGTGTGTGTACCCGGCGGTGGTGTCTGTTGTTCTGTGTGTGTACCCGGCGGTGGTGTCTGTTGTTCTGTGTATGTACCCGGCAGTGGTGTCTGTTGTGTGTGTACCCGGCGGTGGTGTCTGTTGTTCTGTGTGTGTGCCCGGCGGTGGTGTCTGTTGTTCTGTGTGTGCCAGGCGGTGGTGTCTGTTGTTGTGTGTGTGTGCCCGGCGGTGGTGTCTGTTGTTCTCTGTGTGTACCCGGCGGTGGTGTCTGTTGTTCTGTGTGTGTTCCCGGCGGTGGTGTCTGTTGTTCTGTGTGTGTACCCGGCGGTGGTGTCTGTTGTTCTATGTGTTCCCGGCGGTGGTGTCTGTTGTTCTGTGTGTGTGTTCGGCGGTGGTGTCTGTTGTTGTGTGTGTGCCCGGTGGTGGTGTTTGTTGTTGTGTGTGTGTGCCCGGCGGTGGTGTCTGTTGTTGTGTGTGTGCCCGGCGGTGGTGTCTGTTGTTGTGTGTGTGTGCTCGGCGGTGGTGTCTGTTGTTGTGTGTGTGGCCCCGGGGGGGGTGTGTTTTGTGTGTGTGTCCCCGGCGGTGGTGTCTGTTGTTGTGTGTGTGCCCGGCGGTGGTGTTTGTTGTTGTGTGTGTGCCCGGCGGTGGTGTCTGTTGTTGTGTGTGTGTGCCCGGCGGTGGTGTCTGTTGTTGTGTGTGTGTGCCCGGCGGTGGTGTCTGTTGTTGTGTGTGTGCCCTGCGGTGGTGTCTGTTGTTGTGTGTGTGTGCCCTGCGGTGGTGTCTGTTGTTGTGTGTGTTCCGGGCGGTGGTGTCTGTTGTTGTGTGTGTGTGCTCGGCGGTGGTGTCTGTTGTTGTGTGTGTGTGCCCGGCGGTGGTGTCTGTTGTTGTGTGTGTGCCCGGCGGTGGTGTCTGTTGTTGTGTGTGTGTGCCCGGCGGTGGTGTCTGTTGTAGTGTGTGCTCGGCGGTGGTGTCTGTTGTTGTGTGTGTGTGCTCGGCGGTGGTGTCTGTTGTTGTGTGTGCCCGGCGGTGGTGTCTGTTGTTGTGTGTGCTAGGCGGTGGTGTCGGTTGTTGTGTGTGCGCGGCGGTGTTGTGTGTGTGTGCCCGGCGGTGGTGTCTGTTGTTGTGTGTGTGTGCTCGGCGGTGGTGTCTGTTGTTGTGTGTGTGCTCGGCGGTGGTGTCTGTTGTTGGTTGTGTGTGCTCGGCGGTGGTGTCTGTTGTTGTGTGTGTGTGCTCGGCGGTGGTGTCTGTTGTTGTGTGTGAGTGCATGTCGGTGGTGTCTGTTGCTGTGTGTGTGTGCTCGGCGGTGGTTTCTGTTGTTGTGTGTGCCGGTGGTGGAGTCTGTTCTTGTGTGTGTGTGCCTGGCGGTGGTGTCTGTTGTGTGTGAGTGTGCCCGGCGGTGGTGTCTGTTGTTGTGTGTGTGCCCGGCGGTGGTGTCTGTTGTTGTGGGTGGGCCGGGGGGTGGTGTCTCTTGTGTGTGTGTGTGCCCGGCGGTGGTGTCTGTTGTTGTGTGTGTGTGCCTGGCGGTGGTGTCTGTTGTTGTGTGTGTGTGCTTGGCGGTGGTGTCTGTTGTTGTGTGTGTGCCCGGCGGTGGTGTCTGTTGATGTGTGTGTGTGCCTGGCGGTGGTGTCTGTTGTTGTGTGTGTGCTTGGCGGTGGTGTCTGTTGTTGTGTGTGTGTGTGCCCGGCGGTGGTGTCTGTTGTTGTGTGTGTGTGTGCCCGGCGGTGGTGTCTGTTGTTGTGTGTGTGTGCCTGGCGGTGGTGTCTGTTGTTGTGTGTGTGTGCCCGGCGGTGGTGTCTGTTGTTGTGTGTGTGACCGGCGGAGGTGTCTGTTTTTGTGTGTGTGTCTGGCAGTGGTGTCTGTTGTGTGTGTGTGTGCTTGGCGGTGGTGTCTGTTGTTGTGTGTGTGTGCCCGGCGGTGGTGTCTGTTGTGGTGTGCTCGGCGGTGGTGTCTGTTGTTGTGTGTGTGTGTGCCCGGCGGTGGTGTCTGTTGTTGTGTGTGTGTGCCCGGCGGTGGTGTTTGTTGTTGTGTGTGTGCCCGGCGGTGGTGTCTGTTGTTGTGTGTGTGCCTGGCGGTGGTGTGTCTGTTGTGTGTGTGTGCCCGGCGGTGGTGTCTGTTGTTGTGTGTGTGTGCCCGGCGGTGGTGTCTGTTGTTGTGTGTGTGTGCCCGGCGGTGGTGTCTGTTGTTGTGTGTGTGTGCCTGGCGGTGGTGTCTGTTGTTGTGTGTGTGCCCGGCGGTGGTGTCTGTTGTTGTATGTGTGTGCCCGGCGGTGGTGTCTGTTGTAGTGTGTGTGTAGCCGGCGGTGGTGTTTGTTCTTGTGTGTGTGCCCGGCGGTGGTGTCTGTTGTTGTGTGTGTGCCCGGCTGTGGTGTGTGTTGTTCTGTGTGTGCCCGGCGGTGGTGTCTGTTGTAGTGTGTGCTCGGCGGTGGTGTCTGTTGTTCTGTGTGTGTGCTTGGCGGTGGTGTCTGTTGTTCTGTGTGTGCTCGGCGGTGGTGTCTGTTGTTCTGTGTGTGTCCTCGGCGGTGGTGTCTGTTGTTGTGTGTGTGTGCCCGGCGGTGGTGTCTGTTGTTCTGTGTGTGTTCCCGTCGGTGGTGTCTGTCATGTGTGTGTACTCGGCGGAGGTGTCTGTTGGCGGTGGTGTCTGTTGTTCTCTGTGTGCCCGGCGGTGGTGTCTGTTGTTCTGTGTGTGTACCCGGCAGTGGTGTCTGTTGTGTGTGTGTACCCGGCGGTGGTGTCTGTTGTTCTGTGTGTGTGCTCGGCGGTGGTGTCTGTTGTTCTGTGTGTGTCCTCGGCGGTGGTGTCTGTTGTTCTGTGTGTGTGCCCGGCGGTGGTGTCTGTTGTTCTGTGTGTGTGCGCGGCGGTGGTGTCTGTTGTTCTGTGTGTGTTCCCGGCGGTGGTGTCTGTTGTTCTGTGTGTGTACCCAGCGGTGGTGTCTGTTGTTCTGTGTGTGTTCCCGGCGGTGGTGTCTGTTGTTCTGTGTGTGTGTTCGGCGGTGGTGTCTGTTGTTGTGTGTGTGCCCGGCGGTGGTGTTTGTTGTGTGTGTGTGCCCGGCGGTGGTGTCTGTTGTTGTGTGTGTGTGCCCGGCGGTGGTGTCTGTTGTTGTGTGTGTGTGCCCGGCGGTGGTGTCTGTTGTTGTGTGTGTGTGCCCGGCGGTGGTGTCTGTTGTTGTGTGTGTGTGCCCGGCGGTGGTGTTTGTTGTGTGTGTGTGCCCGGCGGTGGTGTCTGTTGTTGTGTGTGTGTGCCCGGCGGTGGTGTCTGTTGTTGTGTGTGTGTGCCCGGCGGTGGTGTCTGTTGTTGTGTGTGTGCTCGGCGGTGGTGTCTGTTGTTGTGTGTGTGTGCTCGGCGGTGGTGTCTGTTGTTGTGTGTGTGTGCTCGGCGGTGGTGTCTGTTGTTGTGTGTGTGTGCCCGGCGGTGGTGTCTGTTGTTGTGTGTGTGCTCGGCGGTGGTGTCTGTTATGTGTGTGTGTGCTCGGCCGTGGTGTCTGTTGTTGTGTGTGCTCGGTGGTGGTGTCTGTTGTTGTGTGTGCCTGGCGGTGGTGTCTGTTGTTGTGTGTGTGTGCCCGGCGGTGGTGTCTGTTTTTGTGTGTGTGTGCTTGGCGGTGGTGTCTGTTGTTGTGTGTGTGTGCCCGGCGGTGGTGTCTGTTGTTGTGTGTTCCCGGCGGTGGTGTCTGTTGTAGTGTATGTGTGCCTGGCGGTGGTGTCTGTTGTGTGTTTGTTTGGGTGTGTGTTTGGCGGTGGTGTCTGTTGTGGTGTGTGTGTGCCCGGCGGTGGTGTCTGTTGTTGTGTGTGTGTGCCCGGCGGTGGTGTCTGTTGTTGTGTGTGTGTGCCCGGCGGTGGTGTCTGTTGTTGTGTGTGTGTGCCCGGCGGTGGTGTCTGTTGTTGTGTGTTCCCGGCGGTGGAGTCTGTTGTAGTGTGTGCTTGGCGGTGGTGTCTGTATTTGTGTGTGTGTGCCCGGTGGTGGTGTCTGTTGTTGTGTGTGTGTGCACGGCGGTGGTGTCTCTTGTGTGTGTGTGCCCGGCGGTGGTGTCTGTTGTTGTGTGTGTGTGCCCGGCGGTGGTGTCTGTTGTTGTGTGTGTGCCCGGCGGTGGTGTCTGTTGTTGTGTGTGTGTGCCCGGCGGTGGTGTCTGTTGTTGTGTGTGTGTGCCCGGCGGTGGTGTCTGTTGTTGTGTGTGTGTGCCCGGCGGTGGTGTCTGTTGTTGTGTGTGTGTGCCCGGCGGTGGTGTCTGTTGTTGTGTGTGTGTGAGCGCGGGTGTTGTGTGTGTTTTTGTGTGTGTGCCCGGCGCTGGTGGGTGTTGTGGTGTGTGTGTGCCCGGCGGTGGTGTCTGTTGTGTGTGCTCGGCGGTGGTGTCTGTTGTGTGTGTGCCCGGAAGTGGTGTCTGTTGTGTGTGTGTGCCTGGCGGTGGTGTCTGTTGTTGTGTGTGTGTGCTCGGCGGTGGTGTCTGTTGTTGTGTGTGTGTGCCCGGCGGTGGTGTCTGTTGTTGTGTGTGTGCCCGTCGGTGGTGTCTGTTGTTGTGTGTGTGTGCCCGGCGGTGGTGTCTCTTGTGTTTGTGTGCCGGCGGTGGTGTCTGTTGTATGTGTGTGCCCGGCGGTGGTGTCTGTTGTTGTGTGTGTGTGCCCGGCGGTGGTGTCTGTTGTTGTGTGTGTGTGCTCGGCGGTGGTGTCTGTTGTTGTGTGTGTGTGCCCGGCGGTGGTGTCTGTTGTTGTGTGTGTGTGCCCGGCGGTGGTGTCTGTTGGTGTGTGTGTGTGCACGGCGGTGGTGTCTGTTGTTGTGTGTGTGCCCGGCGTTGGTGTCTGTTGTTGTGTGTGTGTGCCCGGCGGTGGTGTCTGTTGTTGTGTGTGTGTTCTTGGCGGTGGTGTCTGTTGTTCTGAGTGTGATCTAGGCGGTGGTGTATTATGTTGTGTGTGTGCCCGGCGGTGGTGTCTGTTGTTGTGTGTGTGTGCCCGGCGGTGGTGTCTGTTGTTGTGTGTGTGTGCCCGGCGGTGGTGTCTGTTGTTGTGTGTGTGTGCCCGGCGGTGGTGTCTGTTGTTGTGTGTGTGTGCCCGGCGGTGGTGTCTGTTGTTGTGTGTGTGCCCGGCGGTGGTGTCTGTTGTTGTGTGTGTGTGCCCGGCGGTGGTGTCTGTTGTTGTGTGTGTGTGCCCGGCGGTGGTGTCTATCATGTGTGTGTGTGCTCGGCGGTGGTGTCTGTTTGTGTGTGTGTGTGCCCGGCGGTGGTGTCTGTTATTGTGTGTGTCCTCGGCGGTGGTGTCTTTTGTGTGTGTGCCCGGCGGTGGTGTCTGTTGTTGGGTGTGTGTGCCCGGCGGTGGTGTCTGTTGTTGGTTGTGTGTGCTCATAGGTGGTGTCTGTTGTTGTGTGTGTGTGGCTGGCGGTGGTGTCTGTTGTTGTGTGTGTGTGCCCGGCGGTGGTGTATGTTGCTGTTTGTGTGTGCCCGGCGGTGGTGTCTGTTGTTCTGTGTGTGCCCGGCGGTGGTGTCTGTTGTTGTGTGTGTGCTCGGCGGTGGTGTCTGTTGTGTGTGCTCGGCGGTGGTGTCTGTTGTTGTGTGTGTGTGCCCGGCGGTGGTGTCTGTTGGTGTGTGTGTGTGGCCGGCGGTGGTGTCTGTTGTTGTGTGTGTGTGCCCGGCGGTGGTGTCTGTTGTTGTGTGTGTGTGCCCGGCGGTGGTGTCTGTTGTTGTGTGTGTGTGCCCGGCGGTGGTGTTGTTGTGTGTGCCCGGCGGTGGTGTCTGTTGTTGTGTGTGTGTGCTGGCGGTGGTGTCTGTTGTTGTGTGTGTGCCCGGCGGTGGTGTCTGTTGTTGTGTGTGTGCCGGCGTTGGTGTCTGTTGTTGTGGGTGGGCCCGGCGGTGGTGTCGGTTGTTGTGTGTGTGTGCCCGGCGGTGGTGTCTGTTGTTGTGTGTGTGTGCCCGGCGGTGGTGTCTGTTGTTGTGTGTGTGTGCCCGGCGGTGGTGTCTGTTGTTGTGTGTGTGTGCCCGGCGGTGGTGTCTGTTGTTGTGTGTGTGTGCCTGGCGGTGGTGTCTGTTGTTGTGTGTGTGTGCCAGGCGGTGGTGTCTGTTGTTGTGTGTGTGCCCGGCGGTGGTGTCTGTTGTTGTGTGTGTGCTCGGCGGTGGTGTCTGTTGTTGTGTGTGTGTGCCCGGCGGTGGTGTCTGTTGTTGTGTGTGTGTGCCCGGCGGTGGTGTCTGTTGTTGTGTGTGTGTGCCCGGCGGTGGTGTCTGTTGTTGTGTGTGTGTGCCCGGCGGTGGTGTCTGTTGTTGTGTGTGTGTGCCGGCGGTGGTGTCTGTTGTTGTGTGTGTGCCCGGCGGTGGTGTCTGTTGTTGTGTGTGTGTGCCCGGCGGTGGTGTCTGTTGTTGTGTGTGTGCCCGGTGGTGATGTCTGTTGTTGTGTGTGTGTGGCCGGCGGTGGTGTCTGTTGTAGTGTGTGCTCGGCGGTGGTGTCTGTTGTTGTGTGTGTGTGCCCGGCGGTGGTGTCTGTTGTTGTGTGTGTGTGCCCGGCGGTGGTGTCTGTTGTTGTGTGTGTGTGCCCGGCTGTGGTGTCTGTTGTTGTGTGTGTGCCTGGCGGTGGTGTCTGTTGTTGTGTGTGTGCCCGGCGGTGGTGTCTGTTGTGTGTGTGCCTGGCGGAGGTGTCTCTTGTGTGTGCCCGGCGGTGGTGTCTGTTGTTGTATGTGTGTGCCCGGCGGTTGTGTCTCTTGTGTGTGTGTGTGTGCCCGGCAGTGGGGTATGTTGTTGTGTGTGTGCCTGGCGGTGGTGTCTGTTGTTGTGTGTGTGTAATCGGCGGTGGTGTCTGTTGTTGTGTGTGTACCCGGCGGTGGTGTCTGTTGTTGTGTGTGAGCCCGGCGGTGGAGTCTGTTGTTGTGTGTGTGTGCCCGGCGGTGGTGTCTGTTGTGTGTGTGTGCCCGGCGTTGGTGTCTGTTGTTGTGTGTGTGCCCGGCGGTGGTGTCTGTTGTTGTGTGTGTGCCCGGCGGTGGTGTCTGTTGTGTGTGTTTGCCCGGCGGTGGTGTTTGTGGTTGGTTGTGTGTGCCCGGCGGTGGTGTCTTTTTTGTCTGTGGCCGGCGGTGGTGTCTGTTGTTGTGTGTGCCCGGCGGTGGTGTCTGTTGTTGTGTGTGTGCCCGGCGGTGGTGTGTGTTGTTGTGTGTGTGTGCCCGGCGGTGGTGTCTGTTGTTGTGTGTGTGTGCCCGGCGGTGGTGGTGGTTGTTGTGTGTGTGCTCGGGGGTGGTGTCTGTTGTTGTGTGTGTGCCCGGCGGTGGTGTCTGTTGTTGTGTGTATGCCCGGCGGTGGTGTCTGTTGTTGTGTGTGTGTGCCCGGCTGTGGTGTCTTTTGTGTGTGTACCCGGCGGTGGTGTCTGTTGTTGTGTATGTGTGCTCGGCGGTGGTGTCTGTTGTTGTTTGTGTGCTGGCGGTGGTGTCTGTGGTTGAGTGTGTCTTCCCGGCGGTGGTGTCTGTTGTGTGTGTGCCCGCCGGGGGTGTCTGTTGTTGTGTTTGTGCTTGGCGGTGGTGTCTGTTGTGTGTGTGTGCCCGACGGTGGTGTCTGTTGTGTGTGTGTGTGCCCGTCGGTGGTGTCTGTTGTTGTGTGTGTGAGCCCCGGGGGTGTGTGTGGTGGTGTGTGTGCCTGGCGGTGGTGTCTGTTGTTGTGTGTGTGTGCCCGGCGGTGGTGTCTGTTGTTGTGTGTGTGTGCCCGGCGGTGGTGTCTGTTGTTGTGTGTGTGTGCCCGGCGGTGGTGTCTGTTGTTCTGTGTGTGTGCCCGGCGGTGGTGTCTGTTGTTCTGTGTGTGTTCCGGTCGGTGGTGTCTATTGTTGTGTGTGTGTGCTCGGCGGTTGTGTCTGTTGTTGTGTGTGTGTGCCCGGTGGTAGTGTCTGTTGTTGTGTGTGTGCCCGGCGGTGGTGTCTGTTGTGTGTGTGTGCCCGGCGGTGGTGTCTGTTGTTGTGTGTGTGCCCGGCGGTGGTGTCTGTTGTGTGCGTGTGCCCGGCGGTGGTGTCTGTTGTTGTGTGTGTGTGCCCGGCGGTGGTGTCTGTTGTTGTGTGTGTGTGCCCGGCGGTGGTGTTTGTTGTTGGGTGTGTGTGCCCGGCGGTGGTGTCTGCTGTTGTGTGTGTGTGCCCGGCGGTGGTGTCTGTTGTTCTGTGTGTGTGCTCGGCGGTGGTGTCTGTTGTTGTGTGTGCGTGTGCTCGAGGGTGGTGTCTGTTGTTGTGTGTGTGCCCGCGGTGGTGTCTGTTGTTGTGTGTGTGCCCGGCGGTCGTGTCTGTTGTTGTGTGTGTGTGCCCGGCGGTGGTGTCTGTTGTTGTGTGTGTGCGCGGTGGTGGTGTCTGTTGTGTGTGTGTGCTGGGCGGTGGTGTCTGTTGTTGTGTGTGTGTGCCGGCGGTGGTGTCTGTTGTTGTGTGTGTGCCCGGCGGTGGTGTCTGTTGTTGTGTGTGTGCCCGGCGGTGGTGTCTGTTGTTGTGTGTGCTGGCGGTGGTGTCTGTTGTTGTGTGTGTGTGCCCGGCGGTGGTGTGTGTGTGTGTGTGTGCTCGGCGGTGGTGTCTGTTGTTGTGTGTGTGTGACCGGCGGGGGTGTCTGTTGTTGTGTGTGTGCTCGGCGGTGGTGTCTGTTGTGTGTGTGCCCGGCGGTGGTGTCTGTTGTGTGTGTGCTCGGCGGTGGTGTCTGTTGTTGTGTGTGTGTGCCCGGCGGTGGTGTCTGTTGTTGTGTGTGTGCCCGGCGGTGGTGTCTGTTGTTGTGTGTGTGTGCCCGGCGGTGGTGTCTGTTGTTGTGTGTGTGTCCGGCGGTGGTGTCTGTTGTTGTGTGTGTGCCCCGCGGTGGTGTGTGTTGTTGTGTGTGTGTGCCCGGCGGTGGTGTCTGTTGTTGTGTGTGTGTGCCCGGCGGTGGTGTCTGTTGTTGTGTTTGTGTGCCCGGCGGTGGTGTCTGTTGTTGTGTGTGTGTGCGGTGGTGTCTGTTGTTGTGTGTGCCCGGCGGTGGTGTCTGTTGTGTGTGTGCCCGGCGGTGTCTGTTGTTGTGTGTGTGTGCTGGTGGTGGCTGTTGTGTGTGTGTGTGTGCTAGGCGGTGGTGTCTGTTGTTGTGTGTGTGTGTGCCCGGCGGAGGTGTCTGTTGTTGTGTGAGTGCCCGGCGGTGGTGTCTGTTGTTGTGTGTGTGTGCTGGCGGTGGTGTCTGTTGTGTGTGTGTGCTGGCGGTGGTGTCTGTTGTTGTGTGTGTGCCCGGCGGTGGTGTCTGTTGTGTGTGCTCGGCGGTGGTGTCTGTTGTGTGTGCCCGGCGGTGGTGTCTCTCTTGTGTGTGTGTGTGCCCGGCGGTGGTGTCTGTTGTTATGTGTGTGTGCCTGTAGGTGGGGTTTGTTGTTGTGTGTGTGTTCCCGGCGGTGGTGTCTGTTGTTGTGTGTGTGTGCCCGGCGGTGGTGTCTGTTGTTGTGTGTGTGTGCCCAGCGGTGGTGTCTGTTGTGTGTGTGTGTGCCCGGCGGTGGTGTCTGTTGTTGTGTGTGTGTGCCTTGCGGTGGTGTCTGTTGTTGTGTGTGAGTGTGCTTGGCGGTCATGTCTGTTGTTGTGTGGGTTTGCTTGACGGTGGTGTCTGTTGTTGTGTGTGTGTGCCCGGCAGTGGTGTCTGTTGTTGTGTGTGTGTTCCCGGCGGTGGTGTCTGTTGTTGTGTGTGTGTGCTTGGCGGTGGTGTCTGTTGTTGTGTGTGTGTGCTTGGCGGTGGTGTCTGTTGTTGTGTGTGTGTGCTTGGCGGTGGTGTCTGTTGTTGTGTGTGTGCCCGGCGGTGGTGTCTGTTGTTGTGTGTGTGTGTGCTTGGCGGTGGTGTCTGTTGTTGTGTGTGTGTGCTTGGCGGTGGTGTCTGTTGTTGTGTGTGTGTGCCCGGCGGTGGTGTCTGTTGTGTGTGTGTGCTTGGCGGTGGTGTCTGTTGTTGTGTGTGTGCCCGGCGGTGGTGTTTGTTGTTGTGTGTGTAACCGGCGGTGGTGTCTGTTGTTGTGTGTGTGTGCTTGGCGGTGGTGTCTGTTGTTGTGTGTGTGTGCCTGGCGGTGGTGTCTGTTGTTGTGTGCGTGTGCCCGGCGGTGGTGTTTGTTGTTGTGTGTGTGCCCGGCGGTGGTGTCTGTTGTTGTGTGTGTGTGCCTGGCGGTGGTGTCTGTTGTTGTGTGTGTGTGCTTGGCGGTGGTGTCTGTTGTTGTGTGTGTGCCCGGCGGTGGTGTCTGTTGTTGTGTGTGTGTACCCGGCGGTGGTGTCTGTTGTTGTGTGCGTGTGCCTGGCGGTGGTGTTTGTTGTTGTGTGTGTGCCCGGCTGTGGTGTTTGTTGTTGTGTGTGTGTGCCCGGCGGTGGTGTTTGTGGTTGTGTGTGTGTGCCAGGCGGTGGTGTCTATTGTGTGTGTGTGCCCGGCGGTGGTGTCTGTTGTTGTGTGTGTGCCCGGCGGTGGTGTCTGTTGTTGTGTGTGTGTGCCCAGCGGTGGTGTCTGTTGTTGTGTGTGTGTGCTTGGCGGTGGTGTCTGTTGTTGTGTGTGTGCCCGGCGGTGGTGTCTGTTGTGTGTGTGTGCCCGGCGGTGGTATCTGTTGTTGTGTGTGTGTGCCTAGCGGTGGTGTCTATTGTTGTGTGTGTGTGCCCTTCGGTGGTGTTTCTTGTTGTGTGCGTGTGCCCGGCGGTGGTGTCTGTTGTTGTGTGTGTGTGCCAGGCGGTGGTGTTTGTTGTTGTGTGCGTGTGCCCGGCGGTGGTGTTTGTTGTTGTGTGTGTGTGCACGGCATTGGTGTCTGTTGTTGTGTGTGTGTGCCCGGCGGTGGTGTTTGTTGTTGCGCGTGTGTGTGCCCGGCGGTGGTGTTTGTTGTTGTGTGTGTGTGCTTGGCGGTGGTGTTTGTTGTTGTGTGTGTGCCCGGCGGTGGTGTTTGTTGTTGTGTGCGTGTGCCCTGCGGTGGTGTTAGTTGTTGTGTGTGTGTGCCCGGCGGTGGTGTCTGTTGTTGTGTGTGTGTGCTTGGCGGTGGTGTTTGTTGTTGTGTGTGTGTGCCCGGCGGTGGTGTTTGTTGTTGTGTGTGTGTGCCCGGCGGTGGTGTCTGTTGTTGTGTGTGTGTGTCTGGCGGTGGTGTCTGTTGTGTGTGTGTGCTTGGCGGTGATGTTTGTTGTTGTGTGTGTGTGCCCGGCGGTGGTGTCTGTTGTTTTGTGTGTGTACCCGGCGGTGGTGTTTGTTGTTGTGTGTGTGGGCCCGGCGGTGGTGTCTGTTGTTGTGTGTGTGTGACTGGCGGTGGTGTCTGTTGTTGTGTGTGTGTGTGCTTGGCGGTGGTGTCTGTAGTTGTGTGTGTGCCCTGCGGTGCTGTCTGTTGTTGTGTGTGTGCCCGGCGGTGGTGTCTGTTGTTGTGTGTGTGTGCTTGGCGGTGGTGTTTGTTGTTGTGTGTGTGTGCCCGGCGGTGGTGTTTGTTGTTGTGTGTGTGCCCGGCGGTGGTGTCTGTTGTTGTGTGTGTGTGTCTGGCGGTGGTGTCTGTTGTTGTGTGTGTGTGCTTGGCGGTGGTGTCTGTTGTTGTGTGTGTGTGCCCGGCAGTGGTGTCTGTTGTTGTGTGTGTGTGCCGGGCGGTGGTGTCTGTTGTTGTATGCGTTTGCCCGGCGGTGGTGTTTGTTGTTGGTTGTGTGTGCCCGGCGGTGGTGTCTGTTGTTGTGTGTGTGTGCCCGGCGGTGGTGTTTGTTGTTGTGTGTGTGCCTGGCGGTGGTGTCTGTTGTTGTGTGTGTGTGCCCGGCGGTGGTGTCTGTTGTTGTGTGTGTGTGCCCGGCGGTGGTGTCTGTTGTTGTGTGTGTGTGGCCGGCGTAGGTGTCTGTTGTTGTGTGTGTGTGCCCGGCGGTGGTGTTTGTTGTTGTGAGTGTGCCGGGCGGTGGTGTCTGTTGTTGTGTGTGCCCGGCGGTGGTGTTTGTTGTTGTGTGCGTGTGCCCGGCGGTGGTGTTTGTTGTTGTGTGTGTGCCCGGCGGTGGTGTTTGTTGTTGTGTGCGTGTGTCCGGCGGTGGTGTTTGTTGTTGTGTGCGTGTGCCAGGCGGTGGTGTTTGTTGTTGTGTGCGTGTGCCCGGCGGTGGTGTTTGTTGTTGTGTGTGTGCCAGGCGGTGGTGTTTGTTGTTGTGTGCGTGTGCCCGGCGGTGGTGTTTGTTGTTGTGTGTGTGCCCTTCGGTGGTGTTTGTTGTTGTGTGTGTGTGCCCGGCGGTGGTGTCTGTTGTTGTGTGTGTGCCAGGCGGTGGTGTTTGTTGTTGTGTGTGTGTGCCCGGCGGTGGTGTTTGTTGTTGTGTGTGAGCACGGCTGTGGTGTCTGTTGTTGTGTGTGTGTGCCCGGCGGTGGTGTTTGTTGTTGTGTGTGTGTGCTTGGCGGTGGTGTTTGTTGTTGTGTGTGTGTGCCCGGCGGTGGTGTCTGTTGTTGTGTGCGTGTGCCCGGCGGTGGTGTCTGTTGTTGTGTGTGTGTGCCCGGCGGTGGTGTCTGTTGTTGTGTGTGTGTGTGCTTGGCGGTGGTGTCTGTTGTTGTGTGTGTGTGCCCGGCGGTGGTGTCTGTTGTTGTGTGTGTGCCCGGCGGTGGTGTCTGTTGTTGTGTGTGTGTGCCCGGCGGTGGTGTCTGTTGTTCTGTGTGTGTACCCGGCGGTGGTGTCTGTTGTTCTGTGTGTGTTCCTGGCGGTGGTGTCTGTTGTTCTGTGTGTGTGCCCGGCGGTGGTGTCTGTTGTTCTGTGTGTGTACCCGGCGGTGGTGTCTGTTGTTCTGTGTGTGTTCCTGGCGGTGGTGTCTGTTGTTCTGTGTGTGTGTTCGGCGGTGGTGTCTGTTGTTCTGTGTGTGTTCCCGGCGGTGGTGTCTGTCATGTGTGTGTGTGCTCGGCGGTGGTGTCTGTTGTTGTGGGTGTTTGCCCGGCGGTGGTGTCTGTCGTTATGAGTGTGTGGCCGGCGTAGGTGTCTGTCGTTGTGAGTGTGTGCCCGGTGGTTGTGTCTGTTGTTGTGTGTGTGTGCCCGGCGGTGGTGTCTGTTGTTGTGCGTTTGTGCCCGGCGGTGGTGTCTGTCGTTGTGTGTGTGTGCTCGGCGTTGGTGTCTGTTGTTGTGTGTCTGTGCTTAGGGGTGGTGTCTATTGTTGTGTTTGTGTGCCCGTTAGTGGGTTCTGTCATTTTGTGGGCGTGCCCGGCGGTGGTGTCTGTTACTGTGTGTGTATGCCCAGCGGTGTTGTCTGTTGTTGTGTGTGTGTGCCAGGTGATGGTGTCTGTTGTGTGTGTGCCCGGCGGTGGTGTTTGTTGTTGTGTGTGTGCCCAGCGGTGGTGTCTGTTGTTGTGTGTGTGTTCCCGGTGATGGTGTCTGTTGTTGTGTGTTTGCCCGGCGGTGGTGTTTGTTGTTGTGTTTGTGTACCCGGCGGTGGTGTCTCTTGTTGTGTGTGTGTGCCCGGCGGTGGTGTCTGTTGTTGTGTGTGTGCCCGGCGGTGGTGTCTGTTGTTGTGTGTGTGTGCCCGGCGGTGGTGTCTGTTGTTGTGTGTGCGTGTGCCCGGCGGTAGTGTCTGTTGTTGTGTGTGTGTGGCCGGCGGTGGTGTCTGTTGTTGTGTGTGTGTGCCTGGCGGTGGTGTCTGTTGTTGTGTGTGTGTGCCCGGCGGTGGTGTTTGTGTTTGTGTGTGTGTTTGCCCGGCGGTGGTGTTTGTTGTTGTTTGTGTGTGCCCGGCTGTGGTGTCTATTGTGTGTGTACCCGGCGGTGGTGTCTGTTGTTCTGTATGTGTGCTCGGCGGTGGTGTCTGTTGCTCTTTGTGTGTCCTCGGCGGTGGTGTTTGTTGCTCTGTGTGTGTCCTCAGCGGTGGTGTCTGTTGTTGTGTGTGTGTGCCCAGCGGTGGTGTTTGTTGTTGTGTGTGTGTGCCCAGCGGTGGTGTCTGTTGTTGTGTGTGTGTGCCCGGCGGTGGTGTCTGTTGTTCTGTGTGTGTTCCCGGCGGTGGTGTCTGTCATGTGTGTGTGTGCTCGGCGGTGGTGTCTGTTGTTGTGGGTGTTTGCCCGGCGGTGGTGTCTGTCGTTATGAGTGTGTTGCCGGCATAGGTGTCTGTCGTTGTGAGTGTGTGCCCGGTGGTTGTGTCTGTTGTTGTGTGTGTGTGCCCGGCGGTGGTGTCTGTTGTTGTGCGTTTGTGCCCGGCGGTGGTGTCTGTCGTTGTGTGTGTGTGCTCGGCGATGGTGTCTGTTGTGTGTGTGCCCGGCGTTGGTGTTTGTTGTTGTGTGTGTGCCCAGCGGTGGTGTCTGTTGTTGTGTGTGTGTGCCCGGTGATGGTGTCTGTTGTTGTGTGTGTGCCCGGCGGTGGTGTTTGTTGTTGTGTGTCTGTACCCGGCGGTGGTGTCTGTTGTTGTGTGTGTGTGCCCGGCGGTGGTGTCTGTTGTTGTGTGTGTGTGCCCGGCGGTGGTGTCTGTTGTTGTGTGTGTGTGCAAGGCGGTGGTGTCTGTTGTTGTGTGTGTGTACCCGGCGGTGGTGTCTGTTGTTTTGTGTGTGTTTGCTTGGCGGTGGTGTCTGTTATTGTGTGTGTGTGCCTGACGGTGGTGTCTGTTGTTGTGTGCGTGTGCCCGGCGGTGGTGTTTGTTGTTGTGTGTGTGCCCGGCGGTGGTGTCTGTTGTTGTGTGTGTGTGCCTGGCGGTGGTGTCTGTTGTTGTGTGTGTGTGTTTGGCGGTGGTGTCTGTTGTTGTGTGTGTGTGCCAGGCGGTGGTGTCTGTTGTTGTGTGTGTGCACGGCGGTGGTGTCTGTTGTTGTGTGTGTGTGCTCGGCGGTGGTGTTTGTTCTTGTGTGTGTGTGCCCGGCTGTTGTGTTTGTTGTTGTGTGTGTGTGCCCGGCGGTGGTGTTTGTTGTTGTGTGTGTGTGCCCGGCGGTGGTGTCTGTTGTGTGTGTGTGCCCGGCGGTGGTGTCTGTTGTTGTGTGTGTGTGCCAGGCGGTGGTGTCTGTTGTTGTGTGTGTGTGCCCGGCGGTGGTGTCTGTTGTTGTGTGTGTGCCCGGCGGTGGTGTCTGTTGTTGTGTGTGTGTGCTCTGCTGTGGTGTCTGTTGTTGTGTGTGAGTGCACGGCGGTGGTGTCTGTTGTTGTGTGTGTGTACCCGGCGGTGGTGTCTGTTGTTCTGTGTGTGTACCCGGCAGTGGTGTCTGTTGTTCTGTGTGTGTGCTCGGCGGTGGTGTCTGTTGTTCTGTGTGTGCTTGGCGGTGGTGTCTGTTGTTCTGTGTGTGCTCGGCGGTGGTGTCTGTTGTTCTGTGTGTGTCCTCGGCGGTGGTGTCTGTTGTTGTGTGTGTGCCCGGCGGTGGTGTCTGTTGTTCTGTGTGTGTCCTCGGCGGTGGTGTCTGTTGTTGTGTGTGTGTACCCGGCGGTGGTGTCTGTTGTGTGTGTGTACCCGTCGGTGGTGTCTGTTGTTCTGTGTGTGTACCCGGCGGTGGTGTCTGTTGTTCTGTGTGTGTCCTCGGCGGTGGTGTCTGTTGTTGTGTGTGTGTGCCCAGCGGTGGTGTCTGTTGTTGTGTGTGTGCCCGGCGGTGGTGTCTGTTGTTCTGTGTGTGTTCCCGGCGGTGGTGTCTGTCATGTGTGTGTGTGCTCGGCGGTGGTGTCTGTTGTTGTTGGTGTTTGCCCGGCGGTGGTGTCTGTTGTTCTGTGTGTGTGGTCGGCGGTGGTTTCTTTTGTTCTGTGTGTGTGCTTGGCGGTGGTGTCTGTTGTTCTGTGTGTGTGCTCGGCGGTGGTGTCTGTTGTTGTGTGTGTGTGCCCGGCGGTGGTGTCTGTTGTTGTGTGTGTGCCCGGCGGTGGTGTCTGTTGTTGTGTGTGTGTGCTCGGCGGTGGTGTCTGTTGTTGTGTGTGTGTGCCCGGCGGTGGTGTCTGTTGTGTGTGTGTGCCCGGCGGTGGTGTCTGTTGTTGTGTGTGTGTACCCGGCGGTGTTGTCTGTTGTTCTGTGTATGTATTGGGCAGTTGTGTCTGTTGTGTGTGTGTGCCCGGCGGTGGTGTCTGTTGTTCTGTGTGTGTGCTCGGCGGTGGTGTCTGTTGTTCTGTGTGTGTGCTCGGCGGTGGTGTCTGTTGTTCTGTGTGTGCCCGGCGGTGGTGTCTGTTGTTCTGTGTGTGTGCCCGGCGGTGGTGTCTGTTGTTCTGTGTGTGTGCCCGGCGGTGGTGTCTGTTGTTCTGTGTGTGTACCCGGCGGTGGTGTCTGTTGTTCTGTGTGTGTACCCGGCGGTGGTGTCTGTTGTTCTGTGTGTGTTCGGCGGTGGTGTTAGTTGTTCTGGGTGTGTGCCCGGCGGTGGTGTCTGTTGTGTGTGTGTGCTCGGCGGTGGTGTCTGTTGTTCTAAGTGTGTACCCGGCGGTGGAGTCGGTTGTTGTGTGTGTGCCCGGCGGTGGTGTCTGTTGTTGTTTGTGTGTGCCCGGCGGTGGTGTCTGTTGTTGTGTGTGTGTGCTCGGCGGTGGTGTCTGTTGTTGTGTGTGTGTGCTTATCGGTGGTGTCTGTTGTTGTGTGTGTGTGTCCGTTTGTGGTGTCTGTTGTTTTGTGTGTGTGCCCGGCGGTGGTGTCTGTTGTTGTGTGTGTGTACCCGGCGGTGGTGTCTGTTGTTGTGTGTGTGTGCCAGGTGATGGTGTCTGTTGTGTGTGTGCCCGGCGGTGGTGTTTGTTGTTGTGTGTGTGCCCAGCGGTGGTGTCTGTTGTTGTGTGTGTGTACCCGGCGGTGGTGTCTGTTGTGTGTGTGTACCCGGCGGTGGTGTCTGTTGTTGTGTGTGTGTGCTCGGCGGTGGTGTCTGTTGTGTGTGTGTGCTCGGCGGTGGTGTCTGTTGTGTGTGTGTGCGGCGGTGGTGTCTGTTGTGTGTGTGTGCCCGGCGGTGGTGTCTGTTGTTGTGTGTGTGTCCCCGGCGGTGGTGTCTGTTGTTCTGTGTGGGCCCGGCGGTTGTGTCTGTTGTTGTGTTTTTGTGTGCCCGGCGGTGGTGTCTGTTATTGTTTGTGTGCCCGGCGGTGGTGTCTGTTGTTGTGTGTGTGTGCCCGGCGGTGGTGTCTGTTGTTGTGTGTGTGTGCCCGGCGGTGGTGTTTGTTGTTTTGTGTGTGTGCCCGGCTGTGGTGTTTGTTGTTTTGTGTGTGTGCCCGGCGGTGGTGTCTGTTGTTGTGTGTGTGCCCGGCGGTGGTGTCTGTTGTTGTGTGCGTGTTCCCGGCGGTGGTGTTTGTTGTTGTGTGTGTGCCCTTCGGTGGTGTCTGTTGTTGTGTGTGTGTGCCCGGCGGTGGTGTCTGTTGTTGTGTGTGTGTGCCCGGCGGTGGTGTCTGTTGTTGTGTGTGTGTGCCCGGCGGTGGTGTCTGTTGTTGTGTGCGTGTGTCCGGCGGTGGTGTCTGTTGTTGTGTGTGTGTGCCCGGCGGTGGTGTCTGTTGTTGTGTGTGTGTGCCCGGCGGTGGTGTCTGTTTTTGTGTGTTTATGACCGGCGGTGGTGTCTGTTTTTGTGTGTGTGCGCGGCGGTGGTGGTTGTTGTGTGCGTGTGCCCGGCGGTGGTGTCTGTTGTTGTGTGTGTGTGCCCGGCGGTGGTGTTTGTTGTTGTTGTGTGTGTGCTCGGCGGTGGTGTCTGTTGTTGTGTGGGTGTGCCCGGCGGTGGTGTTTGTTGTTCTGTGTGTGTGCTCGGCGGTGGTGTCTGTTGTTGGGGGGGTGTGCCCGGCGGTGGTGTCTGTTGTGTGTGCTCGGCGGTGGTGTCTGTTGTTGTGTGTGTGTGTCCTGCGGTGGTGTCTGTTTGTGTGTGTGTGTGCCCGGCGGTGGTGTCTGTTGTTGTGTGTGTGTGCCCGGCGGTGGTGTCTGTTGTTGTGTGTGTGTGCCCGGCGGTGGTGTCTGTTGTTGTGTGTGTGTGCCCGGCGGTGGTGTCTGTTGTTGTGTGTGTGTGCCCGGCGGTGGTGTCTGTTGTTGTGTGTGTACCCGGCGGTGGTGTTTGTTGTTGTGTGTGTATGCAAGGCGGTAGTGTCTGTTGTTGTGTGTGTGTGCATGGAGGTGGTGTCTGTTGTTCTGTGTATGTGCCCGGCCGTGGTGTCTGTTGTGCGGGTGTCCCCGGCGGTGTTTTCTGTTGTTCTGTTTGTGTGCTCGGCGGTGGTGTCTGTTGTTGTGTGGGTGTCCTCGGCGGTGGTGTTTGGCGTTGTGTGTGTGTGCCTGGCGGTGGTGTTTGTTGTTGTGTGTGTGTGTGCCCAGCGGTGGTGTCTGTTGTTGTGTGTGTGTGCCCAGCGGTGGTGTTTGTTGTTGTGTGTGTGCCCGGCTGTGGTGTTTGTTGTTGTGTGTGTGTGTTCGGCGGTGGTGTTTGTATTTGAGTGTGTGCCCGGCGGTGGTGTTTGTTGTTGTTGTGTGTGCCCGGCGGTGGTGTTTGTTGTTGTGTGTGTGTGCTCGGCGGTGGTGTCTGTTGTTGTGTGTGTGTCCCGGTGATGGTGTCTGTTGTTATATGTGTGCCCGGCGGTGGTGTCTGTTGTTGTGTGTGTGTGCCCGGCAGTGGTGTCTGTCATGTGTGTGTGTGCTCGGCAGTGGTGTCTGTTGTTGTGTGTGTGTGCCCGGCGGTGGTGTCTGTCATGTGTGTGTGTGTGCTCGGCGGTGGTGTCTGTTGTGTGTGTGCCCGACGGTGGTGTCTGTTGTTGTTTGTGTGTGCCCGGCGGTGGTGTCTGTTGTTGTGTGTGTGTGCCCGGCGGTGGTGTCTGTTGTTGTGTGTGTTTGCGCCGCGGTGGTGTCTGTTGTTGTGTGTGTGCCCGGCGGTGGTGTTTGTTGTTGTGTGTGTGCCCGGCGGTGGTGTCTGTTGTTGTGTGTGTGCCCGGCGGTGGTGTCTGTCATGTGTGTGTGTGCTCGGCGGTGGTGTCTGTTGTTGTGGGTGTTTGCCCGGCGGTGGTGTCTGTCGTTATGAGTGTGTTGCCGGCATAGGTGTCTGTCGTTGTGAGTGTGTGCCCTTTGGTTGTGTCTGTTGTTGTGTGTGTGTGCCCGGCGGTGGTGTCTGTCGTTGTGTGTGTGTGCCCGACGGTGGTGTCTGTTGTTCTGTGTGTGTCCTCGGCGGTGGTGTCTGTTGTAGTGTGTGTGTACCCGGCGGTGGTGTCTGTTGTGTGTGTGTACCCGGCGGTGGTGTCTGTTGTTCTGTGTGTGTCCTCGGCGGTGGTGTCTGTTGTTCTGTGTGTGTACCCGGCAGTGGTGTCTGTTGTGTGTGTGTATCCGGCGGTGGTGTCTGTTGTTCTATGTGTGTTCCCGGCGGTGGTGTCTGTCATGTGTGTGTGTGCTCGGCGGTGGTGTCTGTTGTTGTGTGTGTGTGCTCGGCGGTGGTGTCTGTTGTTGTGGGTGTTTGCCCGGCGGTGGTGTCTGTCGTTGTGGGTGTTTGCCCGGTGGCGTAGTCTGTCGTTGTGAGTGTGTGCCCGGTGGTTGTGTCTGTTGTTGTGTGTGTGTGCCCGGCGGTGGTGTCTGTTGTTGTGCGTTTGTGCCCGGCGGTGGTGTCTGTTGTTGTGTGTCTGTGCTTAGCGGTGGTGTCTATTGTTGTGTTTGTGTGCCCGTTAGTGGTGTCTGTCATTTTGTGGGCGTGCCCGGCGGTGGTGTCTGTTGCTGTGTGTGTGTGCCCAGCGGTGTTGTCTGTTGTTGTGTGTGTGTGCCAGGTGATGGTGTCTGTTGTGTGTGTGCCCGGCGGTGGTGTTTGTTGTTGTGTGTGTGCCCAGCGGTGGTGTCTGTTGTTGTGTGTGTGTGCCCGGTGATGGTGTCTGTTGTTGTGTGTGTATACCCGGCGGTGGTGTCTGTTGTTGTGTGTGTGCCCGGCGGTGGTGTTTGTTGTGTGTGTGTGCCCGGCGGTGGTGTCTGTTGTTGTGTGTGTGTGTCCGGCGGTGGTGTCTGTTGTTGTGTGCGTGTGCCCGGCGGTGGTGTCTGTTGTTGTGTGTGTGTGGCCGGCGGTGGTGTCTGTTGTTGTGTGTGTGTACCCGGCGGTGGTGTTTGTTGTTGTGTGTGTGTGGCCGGCGGTGGTGTCTGTTGTTGTGTGTGTGTACCCGGCGGTGGTGTCTGTTGTTGTGTGTGTGTGCCCGGCTGTGGTGTCTGTTGTTGTGTGTGTGTGCCCGGCGGTCGTGTCTGTTGTTGTGTGTGCGTGTGCCCGGCGGTAGTGTCTGTTGTTGTGTGTGTGTGGCCGGCGGTGGTGTCTGTTGTTGTGTGTGTGTACCCGGCGGTGGTGTTTGTTGTTGTGTGTGTGTGCCCGGCGGTGGTGTCTGTTGTTCTGTGTGTGTGCCCGGCGGTGGTGTCTGTTGTTGTGTGCGTGTGCCCGGCGGTGGTGTTTGTGTTTGTGTGTGCCCGCGGTGGTGTTTGTTGTTGTTTGTGTGTGCCCGGCGGTGGTGTCTGTTGTTGTGTGCGTGTGCCCGGTGGTGGTGTTTGTTGTTGTGTGCGTGTGCCCGGCAGTGGTGTTTGTTGTTGTGTGCGTGTGTCCCCGCGGTGGTGCTTGTTGTTGTGTGTGTGTGTCCGGCTGTTGTGTTTGTTGTTGTGTGCGTGTGCCCGGCGGTGGTGTTTGTTGTTGTGTGTGTGCCCGGCGGTGGTGTCTGTTGTTGTGTGTGCTTGGCGGTGGTGTTTGTTGTTGTGTGTGTGTACCTGGCGGTGGTGTCTGTTGTTGTGTGTGTGTGCCCGGCGGTGGTGTTTGTTGTTGTGTGTGTGCTCGGCGGTGGTGTCTGTTGTTGTGTGTGTGTGCCCGGCGGTGGTGTTTGTTGCTGTGTGTGTGTGCTCGGCGGTGGTGTCTGTTGTTGTGTGTGTGTGCCCGGCGGTGGTGACTGTTGTTGTGTGTGTGTGCTCGGCGGTGGTGTCTGTTGTTGTGTGTGTGTGTCCTGCGGTGGTGTTTGTGTTTGTGTGTGTGTGTGCCCGGCGGTGGTGTTTGTTGTTGTTTGTGTGTGCCCGGCGGTGGTGTCTGTTGTTGTGTGCGTGTGCCCGGTGGTGGTGTTTGTTGTTGTGTGTGTGTGCCCGGCTGTTGTGTTTGTTGTTGTGTGCGTGTGCCCGGCGGTGGTGTTTGTTGTTGTGTGTGTGTGCCCGGCGGTGGTGTCTGTTGTTGTGTGTGTGTGCTTGGCGGTGGTGTTTGTTGTTGTGTGTGTGTACCTGGCGGTAGTGTCTGTTGTTCTGTGTGTGTACCCGGCAGTGGTGTCTGTTGTGTGTGTGTACCCGGCGGTGGTGTCTCTTGTTCTGTATGTGTGCTCGGCGGTGGTGTCTGTTGCTCTGTGTGTGTCCTCGGGGGTGGTGTTTGTTGCTCTGTGTGTGTCCTCGGCGGTGGTGTATGTTGCTGTGTGTGTGTGTGCCCAGCGGTGGTGTCTGTTGTTGTGTGTGTGTGCCCAGCGGTGGTGTTTGTTGTTGTGTGTGTGTGCCCGGCTGTGGTGTTTGTTGTTGTGTGTGTGTTCGGCGGTGGTGTTTGTAGTTGTGTGTGTGTGCCCGGCGGTGGTGTTTGTTGTTGTGTGTGCCCGGCGGTGGTGTTTGTTGTGTGTGTGTGCTCGGCGGTGGTGTCTGTTGTTGTGTGTGTGTGCCCGGCGGTGGTGTTTGTTGTTGTGTGTGTGTGCTCGGCGGTGGTGTCTGTTGTTGTGTGTGTGTGCCCGGCGGTGGTGTCTGTTGTTGTGTGTGTGTGCTCGGCGGTGGTGTCTGTTGTTGTGTGTGTGTGTCCTGCGGTGGTGTTTGTTGTTGTGTGTGTATACCCGGTGATGGTGTCTGTTGTTGTGTGTGTGTGCCCGGCGGTGGTGTCTGTTGTTGTGTGTGTGTACCCGGCGGTGGTGTCTGTTGTTGTGTGTGTGCCCGGTGATGGTGTCTGTTGTTATATGTGTGCCCGGCGGTGGTGTCTGTTGTTGTGTGTGTGCCCTGCTGTGGTGTTTGTTGTTGTGTGTGTGTGCCTGGCGGTGGTGTCTGTTGTTGTGTGTGTGTGCCCGGCGGTGGTGTCTGTTGTTGTGTGTGTGTGCCCGGCTGTGGTGTTTGTTGTTGTGTGTGTGTGCCTGGCGGTGGTGTCTGTTGTTGTGTGTGTGCCCGGCGTTGGTGTCTGTTGTTGTGTGTGTGCCCGGCGGTGGTGTCTGTTGTTGTGTGCGTGTGCCCGGCGGTGGTGTTTGTGTGTGTGTGTGTGCCCGGCGGTGGTGTTTGTTGTTGTTTGTGTGTGCCCGGCGGTGGTGTCTGTTGTTGTGTGCGTGTGCCCGGTGGTGGTGTTTGTTGTTGTGTGCGTGTGCCCGGCGGTGGTGTTTGTTGTTGTGTGCGTGTGTCCCGGCGGTGGTGTTTGTTGTTGTGTGTGTGTGCCCGGCTGTGGTGTTTGTTGTTGTGTGCGTGTGCCCGGCGGTGGTGTTTGTTGTTGTGTGTGTGCCCGGCGGTGGTGTCTGTTGTTGTTTGTGTGTGCCCGGCGGTGGTGTCTGTTGTTGTGTGTGTGTTCTTGGCGGTGGTGTTTGTTGTTGTGTGTGTGTACCCGGCGGTGGTGTCTGTTGTTCTGTGTGTGTACCCGGCAGTGGTGTCTGTTGTGTGTGTTTACCCGGCGGTGGTGTCTGTTGTTGTGCGTTTGTGCCCGGCGGTGGTGTCTGTTGTTGTGCGTTTGTGCCCGGTGGTGGTGTCTGACGTTGTGTGTGTGTGCTCGGCGTTGGTGTCTGTTGTTGTGTGTCTGTGCTTAGCGGTGGTGTCTGTTGTTGTGTTTGTGTGCCCGTTAGTGGTGTCTGTCATTTTGTGGGCGTGCCCGGCGGTGGTGTATGTTGCTGTGTGTGTGCCCAGCGGTGGTGTCTGTTGTTGTGTGTGTGTGCCCGGCGGTGGTGTCTGTTGTTGTGTGTGTGCCCGGTGATGGTGTCTGTTGTTGTGTGTGTCTGCTCGGCGGTGGTGTCTGTTGTTGTGTGTAAGTGCACGGCGATGGTGTCTGTTGTGTGTGTGTACCCGGCGGTGGTGTCTGTTGTTCTGTGTGTGTACCCAGCGGTGGTGTCTGTTGTTCTGTGTGTGTGCTCGGCGGTGGTGTCTGTTGTTCTGTGTGTGTGCTTGGCGGTGGTGTCTGTTGTTCTGTGTGTGTGCTCGGCGGTGGTGTCTGTTGTTCTGTGTGTGTCCTCGGCGGTGGTGTCTGTTGTTGTGTGTGTACCCTGCGGTGGTGTCTGTTGTTCTGTGTGTGTCCTCGGCGGTGGTGTCTGTTGTTGTGTGTGTGTGCCCGGCGGTGGTGTCTGTTGCTGTGTGTGAGTTCCCGGCGGTGGTGTTTGTTGTTCTGTGTGTGTCCTCGGCGGTGGTGTCTGTTGTTGTGTGTGTGTACCCGGCGGTGGTGTCTGTTGTTCTGTGTGTGTACCCGGCAGTGGTGTCTGTTGTGTGTGTGTGTACCCGGCGGTGGTGTCTGTTGTTCTGTGTGTGTACCCGGCGGTGGTGTCTGTTGTTCTGTGTGTACCCAGCGGTGGTGTCTGTTGTTCTGTGTGTGTTCCCGGCGGTGGTGTCTGTTGTTGTGTGTGTGCTTGGCGGTGGTGTTTGTTGTTGTGTGTGTGTGCCTGGCGGTGGTGTCTGTTGTTCTGTGTGTGTACCCGGCAGTGGTGTCTGTTGTGTGTGTGTACCCGGCGGTGGTGTCTGTTGTTCTGTGTGTGTGCTCGGCGGTGGTGTCTGTTGTGTGTGTGTGCTCAGTGGTGTTTGTTGTTCTGTGTGTGTCCTCGGCGGTGGTGTCTGTTGCTGTGTGTGTGTGCCCAGCGGTGGTGTCTGTTTTTATGTGTGTGCCCAGCGGTGGTGTCTGTTGTTGTGTGTGTGCCCGGCGGTGGTGTCTGTTGTTGTGTGTGTGTGCGAGGCGGTGGTGTGTGTTGTGTGCGTGTGGCCGGCGGTGGTGTTTGTTGTTGTGTGTGTGTTCGGCGATGGTGTTTGTTGTTGTGTGTGTGCCCGGCGGTGGTGTTTGTTGTTGTGTGTGTGTGCCCGGCGGTGGTGTTTGTTGTTGTGTGTGTGTGCTCGGCGGTGGTGTCTGTTGTTGTGTGTGTGCCCGGCGGTGGTGTTTGTTGTTGTGTGTGTGTGCTCGGCGGTGGTGTCTGTTGTGTGTGTGTGCCCGGCGGTGGTGTCTGTTGTTGTGTGTGTGTGCTCGGCGGTGGTGTCTGTTGTTGTGTGTGTGTGTACCCTGCGGTGGTGGCTGTTGTGAGTGTTTACCCGGCGCTGGTGTCTGTTGGTGTGTGTGTGTACCCGGCGGAGGTGTCTGTTGTTGTGTGTGTGCCCGGCGGTGGTGTCTGTTGTGTGTGTGCCCGGTGATGGTGTCTGTTGTTCTGTGTGTGTGCCCGGCGGTGGTGTCTGTTGTTGTGAGAGTGTGCCCTGCGGTGGTGTTTGTTGTTGTGTGTGTGCCTGGCGGTGGTGTCTGTTGTTGTGTGTGTGCCCGGCGGTGGTGTCTGTTGTTGTGTGTGTGCCCGGCTGTGGTGTTTGTTGTTGTGTGTGTGTGCCTGGCGGTGGTGTCTGTTGTTGTGTGTGTGTGCCCGGCGGTGGTGTCTGTTGTTGTGTGTGTGCCCGGCGGTGGTGTCTGTTGTTGTGTGCGTGTGCCCGGCGGTGGTGTTTGTTTTTGTGTGTGTGTGCCCGGCGGTGGTGTTTGTGGTTGTTTGTGTGCCCGGCGGTGGTGTCTGTTGTTGTGTGCGTGTGCCCGGTGGTGGTGTTTGTTGTTGTGTGCGTGTGCCCGGCGGTGGTGTTTGTTGTTGTGCGTGTGTCCCGGCGGTGGTGTTTGTTGTTGTGTGTGTGTGCCCGGCTGTGGTGTTTGTTGTTGTGTGCGTGTGCCCGGCGGTGGTGTTTGTTGTTGTGTGTGTGTGCCCGGCGGTGGTGTCTGTTGTTGTTTGTGTGTGCCCGGCGGTGGTGTCTGTTGTTGTGTGTGTGTTCTTGGCGGTGGTGTTTGTTGTTGTGTGTGTACCCGGCGGTGGTGTCTGTTGTTCTGTGTGTGTACCCGGCAGTGGTGTCTGTTGTGTGTGTGTACCCGGCGGTGGTGTCTGTTGTTGTGCGTTTGTGCCCGGCGGTGGTGTCTGTTGTTGTGCGTTTGTGCCCGGTGGTGGTGTCTGACGTTGTGTGTGTGTGCTCGGCGTTGGTGTCTGTTGTTGTGTGTCTGTGCTTAGCGGTGGTGTCTGTTGTTGTGTTTGTGTGCCCGTTAGTGGTGTCTGTCATTTTGTGGGCGTGCCCGGCGGTGGTGTATGTTGCTGTGTGTGTGTGTGCCCAGCGGTGGTGTCTGTTGTTGTGTGTGTGCCCGGCGGTGGTGTCTGTTGTTGTGTGTGTGCCCGGTGATGGTGTCTGTTGTTGTGTGTGTCTGCTCGGCGGTGGTGTCTGTTGTTGTGTGTAAGTGCACGGCGATGGTGTCTGTTGTGTGTGTGTACCCGGCGGTGGTGTCTGTTGTTCTGTGTGTACCCTGCGGTGGTGTCTGTTGTTCTGTGTGTGTGCTCGGCGGTGGTGTCTGTTGTTCTGTGTGTGTGCTTGGCGGTGGTGTCTGTTGTTCTGTGTGTGTGCTCGGCGGTGGTGTCTGTTGTTCTGTGTGTGTCCTCGGCGGTGGTGTCTGTTGTTGTGTGTGTACCCTGCGGTGGTGTCTGTTGTTCTGTGTGTCCTCGGCGGTGGTGTCTGTTGTTGTGTGTGTGTACCCGGCGGTGGTGTCTGTTGCTGTGTGTGAGATCCCGGCGGTGGTGTTTGTTGTTCTGAGTGTCCTCGGCGGTGGTGTCTGTTGTGTGTGTGTACCCGGCGGTGGTGTCTGTTGTTGTGTGTGTACCCGGCAGTGGTGTCTGTTGTGTGTGTGTATCCGGCGGTGGTGTCTGTTGTTCTGTGTGTGTGCCCGGCGGTGGTGTCTGTTGTTCTGTGTGTACCCAGCGGTGGTGTCTGTTGTTCTGTGTGTGCTGGGCGGTGGTGTCTGTTGTTGTGTGTGTGTGCTTGGCGGTGGTGTCTGTTGTTGTGTGTGTTCTTGGCGGTGGTGTCTGTTGTTCTGTGTGTGTACCCGGCAGTGGTGTCTGTTGTGTGTGTGTACCCGGCGGTGGTGTCTGTTGTTCTGTGTGTGTGCTCGGCGGTGGTGTCTGTTGTTGTGTGTGTGCCCGGCTGTGGTGTCTGTTGTTGTGTGTGTGTGCTCGGCGGTGGTGTCTGTTGCTGTGTGTGTGTGCCCATCGGTGGTGTCTGTTGTTGTGTGCCCATCGGTGGTGTCTGTTGTTGTGTGTGTGCCCGGCTGTGGTGTTTGTTGTTGTGTGTGTGTTCGGCGGTGGTGTTTGTAGTTGTGTGTGTGTGCCCGGCGGTGGTGTTTGTTGTTGTTGTGTGTGCCCGGCGGTGGTGTTTGTTGTTGTGTGTGTGTGCTCGGCGGTGGTGTCTGTTGTTGTGTGTGTGTGCCCGGCGGTGGTGTTTGTTGTTGTGTGTGTGCTCGGCGGTGGTGTCTGTTGTGTGTGTGTGCCCGGCGGTGGTGTCTGTTGTTGTGTGTGTGTGCTCGGCGGTGGTGTCTGTTGTTGTGTGTGTGTGTGTCCTGCGGTGGTGTTTGTTGTTGTGTGTGTATACCCGGTGATGGTGTAAGTAAGTAAGTAAGTAAGTAATGTTTATTGCCATAATATACACACATTGATATATACATATATATATATATATAATTATAATTCTGGCAACGAATCTAGCCTGTCAAGCCGAAGCTTCCCGACAGACTGTATATTTATTTCATTGTACTATTATTATCTTTCTAAAGGTTGCAGATAGCTCCCAACCATAAAGCTAAATACAAAAATACAATAAATAACAACATTAACTATAATACCAGATGAAGTTATAATAGTTATATCTAAAATGTTAACTATAATAACAACTACAACAGCATCAACGATAATAATAATAATAACAATAATAATAATAATAATAATAATAATAATAATAATAATAATAATAATAATAATAATAATAATAACAATAATAAAAATAATATGGACAATAGTACTATGCAATTCACTGATTAGATTTAATAATGTAAATTTGTGTTCATGTTTCAGGAATAAATTATAATTTTAACCATGATTGTTTTGGATTGCAAATAAGTGTGTTTTTACTGACTTTTTAAATAGAGAGAAATTATTACTATTAAGGAGATTTTTTATTTCTACTGGCAAAGAATTCCAAACTTGAGGTCCTGAGCATAAAATACTATTTCTGAAAAGAACTGTCCTGAACTGTGGAGAGATAAGATTTATATTGTTCCTGCGCGTATTATGCACTGTATTAATAACTTGAAAAGGATGATTTCCATGCATCAGTGCGAGGTTTTTATAAATAAATAATAGTAGAAAATAACAATGAATGTTTTTAAAATTAAGAAATCTATGTGTGGAAAATACGTTATGTGTGGAATCAAACTTGTTCATGTAAAACATACACCTAAATATCTTATTTTGAGAAACCTGAAGATTTTTAAGAAAGGAAGGCCACGTACACGCCCACACAGATACACAATAAATGAGATGCGGGTAACAAAGTGTATAATAAATACTGATAAGTGCTTCTTGTGTAAGGCTATTTCTTATTCGATACAATATGCCACATATCCTAGATAGTTTATTTGCAACAGAATTAATTTGGTATTTCCAATTGATATTTTGATCTATGACAACGCCCAAAAACTTAGTATAAGAAACTCGTTCAAGTACTTTTCCTTCAAGTGTTATAGGTGGCATGTTAGTAGTGACTGATCGGTTTTGAAAGATAATGTATTTTGTTTTAGTGATATTTAACCTTAACTTATTATGTTTAAGCCACATATTAATTGAATTGAGCTCATTATTAATGTTTATATGCAAACTATTTATATTTTTATCATCTAATAGTAAATTAGTGTCGTCAGCATAAATGGTATACTTAAATTTATTACTAGCATTGACAATATCATTAATATAGATGAGAAAAAGTATAGGTCCTAGGATAGATCCTTGCGGTATACCCATTTTGATAGGCTTGAAAGAAGAATATTTAGAATTACAGTAAACAGCTTGAAATCGATTTGTTAAATAATTTTTGAATAATTCTAAAGGAACTCCCCGAATCCCAAAATTACTAAGTTTACTTAAAAGAATTTTATGACATAGCGAATCAAAAGCCTTAGAAAGATCTAAAAAAATTCCAACTAAATAATGTTTTTTTCCAGATATTTATACACATTATTGGTAAACTGAAATATGGCCGACTCAGTAGAGCGCCCTGGTCTAAAACCATGCTGACAATTCGAAAATAAATTATTTTTCTCAATGAAATTTACAAGACGAGTGCATATCACTTTTTCAAAGACTTTACTGAACACAGGAAGAACTGATATAGGTCTGTAGTTATTGACATCATCTCTATTATCTGACTTAAATAATGGAATAATTTTAGCTTTCTTAAGTTCGTCCGGAAAAACTCCTTTCTTTAATGTGAGGTTAACTATGTGTGTTAATGGCAAGGAAATTATGCTGGCAGTTTGTCTTACGACCAAGGGAGAAATTTCATCAAAACCAGATGATGTACCTTTTAATGTCTTAAGAAAGTTTTCAATTTCTATCTGTGTAGCTGGTGATAAGTATACCGAGTAATTAGGTGAGTTGTGTAAATATGTCATATATTCATCCCCTACTATATCATGATCTAGCCCCCCAGCCTTCAAAAAATGGTCATTAAATGTTTCAGAAATGTCAGTACAATGTGGCTTTAACTCAATAACTGTATGTTTAGCACCTGTGCATCTACCAAGAATAGTATTAATGGATCTCCAGTGTTGTTTTGGATTACCTTGGCTATTAAGTAACTGCTCTTGGTTATACTTCTTCTTGGCTAATTTTAAAAGTGACGTTAATTTATTTCTATATATTCTATAAGGCTCCTTAAACGTTAAAGGCCATTTATGAGCTAGTTTTTCAAGTCGATGTTTTTCTATAATACTATTCTTAAGAGCTAGAGTAATGTGTGGACTACTTTACTTTTTAAAACTAAATTTAAATTTTCTTTCCGGAAAACACTTATCAAAACATGTTTTAAATTTACTGTAAAATAAGTTGTAGGCCTCATTAGCACATATACAATTTAATGTGTCACTCCAATTAGTTTGTGAGAGACTATTACTAAATTTTTCAAGGGAGTCCTGATTAAATATTCTTTTAGTTACGTAAGTGGGAGAAGGATGACGATATTTATCACATTTAAATACAGAGATTACTGGGTAGTGGTCACTGATATCTGTCTTTAATATATAATTGGCAGTATTACTTTCAATCTGAGATGACCAAACATGATCAATTAACGTGGATGAAGTTGAAGTTACTCGAGTAGGCAAGGTAGTTAGAGGAAATAAAGAATAGCTGTACATTATATTAATTAAATCCTGCACATTGTCATTATTACATTGTAACAAATCTATGTTTAAGTCTCCAAACACAAAAACCTCCTTGTAATTTTATCTTTAATTAGGGATAAGATTTCATTAAGTGAATTGTGAAAATTATTTATACTGCTTTGAGGTGGTCTGTAAATACAAAGAAATAAATAGGTATTAGCATTACATATTGCTTCGATTCCCAAACATTCCATAAAAGGTTCCAATTTAGAAAATTCATTGATCACAGAAGATTTGTACTTACTAGAGATATAAATGGCCACTCCCCCACCAAACCTGTTTCTGTTATTAGTGAACATTTCATATTCCGGTAGTCTGTACAGTGGAGAAATATCTACATCTAAGCGGGTTTCTGTTAATCCTATGACATCAAATTTAGTTTGGCACGAAAGGACAGTGTCTACAAAGTATTGGAAATTCGATGAGATGGATCTAATATTCAGTGTTAATAAATATAATTCACTATTATTAGTAGAAAAAGGAAAGCTATCCAGATAAATATATTCAGATTTAGAAAAATTTAAATTTCTTGCTCTTAAATAAAACTGAGTTACATCAAGATCGTTATTATAATTTCTATCTTCTACACTAAGTGGATGGAAAGCATGTAGGTCTTGATTTTGTGTATTATTGACATTAAAACAATGCAACAAATCTTCATTGTTAATAGAGGCAAAAGGGAAAATATAATCTATTGGTGGAGGCATATTATCGTTAGTAGTAGTAGTAGTAGTAGTAGTAGTAGTAGTAGTAGTAGTAGTAGTAGTAGTAGTAGTAGTAGTAGTAGTAGTAGTAGTAGTAGTAGTAGTAGTAGTAGTAGTAGTAGTAGTAGTAGTAGTAGTAGTGGTGGTGGTATAGTGGTTATAGTGATAGTAGTAGTAGTAGTAGTAGTAGTAGTAGTAGTAGTAGTAGTAGTAGTAGTAGTAGTAGTAGTAATAGTAGTAGTAGTAGTAGTAGTAGCAGTAGTAGTAGTAGTAGTAGTAGTAGTAGTAGTAGTAGTAGTAGTAGTAGTAGTAGTAGTAGTAGTAGTAGTAGTAGTAATAGTGGTGGTGGTGGTAGACGTAATAGCAGTAGTAGCAGTAGTAGTAGTAGTAGTAGTAGTAATAGTAGTAGTAGTAGTAGTAGTAGTAGTAGTAGTAGTAGTAGATGTAGTAGTAGTAGTAGTAGAATCATTGATTGGAATTGGAATTGTGAGTTATTATGTACTAAATTACTTAACGTTGTGAATCTATTTCTTGGTGCCGCTTCGCAGGATTTTCTTGATTTCCTTGCGTTGGGGACGAAGCAGCAGCAGGTGGGGCCGAGGACAGCCGCGAGCCACCAGGTCGGTGCACGGGAGGGAGGCAGTGTTGTCCACACCACCCCACGCCCCAGCCGCCTCGACACGGACGACACCACCATCACCATCAGCATCACCAGCACCATCAGGAGCGCCAGCACCAACAGCACCAGCAGCAGCGTCAGCACCATCAGCAGCATCACCAGCACCAGCAACGGCAGTCACTGGCACCTGGCCGCCACGCAAGCCCCAGCCTCCAGCTTCAGCCGCGCGCCCGGCCCGCACGTCCAGTCCAGTAGCACTTCCAAACGTCTTGTCCCGAATGATCAGTTTGGTGTGTCGGAAGAAAGCTACTTTTCCTTCAGCCCTTGCCTGCTTGAGCAAGGGCATCTGAGCATTCTTGATTGCTAGAGAAGCTGCAGACAAATCTTCATTCAGGTATATGTTAGTACCCTTCAGGTGTCTTCCTCGTCTGATTGCTGCGTCTCGATCCCCATAACGAGCGAAGCGCGCCACAACGGGGCGGGGCCTGGCATCTCGGCGTTGACCAACCCTGTGCGCGCGCTCCAATATAATTCCTGGTATCTGCAGTTTTGATTCCAGGAGAGATGTCACAGCCGCTGCAGTTTGCTCCCAGGTTTCATCTCCTCTCTCCTCCAGTCCACTAATTCTCAAGTTCTTCCTGCGGCTGTAGTCTTCTTGATAAGTGACTTTTTCTTCTAGTTCTTTAATTTTAAGATGAGATGATTGAAGTTGCTGGTTAAGTGTGTCTATTTTGCTTCTGTCTTCCTTTTTCTCCTTTTCGTGTTCTTTGGCATTAGATTTAAGGTCGTCGACTTCCCTCTGAGTAAATTCCAGGCTATTTGTTAGGTGTCTGTTGTTGTGTGTGTGTGCCCGGCGGTGGTGTCTGTTGTTGTGTGTGTGTACCCGGCGGTGGTGTCTGTTGTTGTGTGTGTGTGCCCGGTGATGGTGTCTGTTGTTATATGTGTGCCCGGCGGTGGTGTCTGTTGTTGTGTGTGTGCCCTGCTGTGGTGTTTGTTGTTGTGTGTGTGTGCCTGGCGGTGGTGTCTGTTGTTGTGTGTGTGTGTGCCCGGCGGTGGTGTCTGTTGTTGTGTGTGTGCCCGGCTGTGGTGTTTGTTGTTGTGTGTGTGTGCCTGGCGGTGGTGTCTGTTGTTGTGTGTGTGTGCCCGGCGTTGGTGTCTGTTGTTGTGTGTGTGCCCGGCGGTGGTGTCTGTTGTTGTGTGCGTGTGCCCGGCGGTGGTGTTTGTGTTTGTGTGTGTGTGTGCCCGGCGGTGGTGTTTGTTGTTGTTTGTGTGTGCCCGGCGGTGGTGTCTGTTGTTGTGTGTGTGCCCGGCGGTGGTGTTTGTTGTTGTGTGCGTGTGCCCGGCGGTGGTGTTTGTTGTTGTGTGCGTGTGTCCCGGCGGTGGTGTTTGTTGTTGTGTGTGTGTGCCCGGCTGTGGTGTTTGTTGTTGTGTGTGTGTGCCCGGCGGTGGTGTTTGTTGTTGTGTGTGTGCCCGGCGGTGGTGTCTGTTGTTGTTTGTGTGTGCCCGGCGGTGGTGTCTGTTGTTGTGTGTGTGTTCTTGGCGGTGGTGTTTGTTGTTGTGTGTGTGTACCCGGCGGTGGTGTCTGTTGTTCTGTGTGTGTACCCGGCAGTGGTGTCTGTTGTGTGTGTTTACCCGGCGGTGGTGTCTGTTGTTGTGCGTTTGTGCCCGGCGGTGGTGTCTGTTGTTGTGCGTTTGTGCCCGGTGGTGGTGTCTGACGTTGTGTGTGTGCTCGGCGTTGGTGTCTGTTGTTGTGTGTCTGTGCTTAGCGGTGGTGTCTGTTGTTGTGTTTGTGTGCCCGTTAGTGGTGTCTGTCATTTTGTGGGCGTGCCCGGCGGTGGTGTATGTTGCTGTGTGTGTGTGTGCCCAGCGGTGGTGTCTGTTGTTGTGTGTGTGTGCCCGGCGGTGGTGTCTGTTGTTGTGTGTGTGTGCCCGGTGATGGTGTCTGTTGTTGTGTGTGTCTGCTCGGCGGTGGTGTCTGTTGTTGTGTGTAAGTGCACGGCGATGGTGTCTGTTGTGTGTGTGTACCCGGCGGTGGTGTCTGTTGTTCTGTGTGTGTACCCAGCGGTGGTGTCTGTTGTTCTGTGTGTGTGCTCGGCGGTGGTGTCTGTTGTTCTGTGTGTGTGCTTGGCGGTGGTGTCTGTTGTTCTGTGTGTGTGCTCGGCGGTGGTGTCTGTTGTTCTGTGTGTGTCCTCGGCGGTGGTGTCTGTTGTTGTGTGTGTGTACCCTGCGGTGGTGTCTGTTGTTCTGTGTGTGTCCTCGGCGGTGGTGTCTGTTGTTGTGTGTGTGTGTACCCGGCGGTGGTGTCTGTTGCTGTGTGTGAGTTCCCGGCGGTGGTGTTTGTTGTTCTGTGTGTGTCCTCGGCGGTGGTGTCTGTTGTGTGTGTGTACCCGGCGGTGGTGTCTGTTGTTTTGTCTGTGTACTCGGCAGTGGTGTCTGTTGTGTGTGTGTACTCGGCGGTGGTGTCTGTTGTTCTGTGTGTGTGCCCGGCGGTGGTGTCTGTTGTTCTGTGTGTGTACCCAGCGGTGGTGTCTGTTGTTCTGTGTGTGTGCCTGGCGGTGGTGTCTGTTGTTGTGTGTGTGTGCCCGGCGGTGGTGTCTGTTGTTGTGTGTGTTCCCGGCTGTTGTGTTTGTTTTTGTGTCTGTGTGCCTGGCGGTGGTGTCTGTTGTTGTGTGTGTGTGCCCGGCGGTGGTGTCTGTTGTTGTGTGTGTGTGCCCGTTTGTGGTGTCTGTTGTTGTGTGTGCGTGTGCCCGGCGGTAGTGTCTGTTGTTGTGTGTGTGTGTCCGGCGGTGGTGTCTGTTGTGTGTGTACCCGGCGGTGGTGTCTGTTGTTGTGTGTGTGTACCCGGCGGTGGTGTCTGTTGTTGTGTGTGTGTGCCCGGCGGTGGTGTCTGTTGTTGTGCGTGTGTGCCAGGCCGTGGTGTCTGTTGTTGTGTGTGTGTGTCCCCGTTGGTGGTGTCTGTTGTTGTGTGTGTGCCCGGCGGTGTTGTTTGTTGTTGTGTGTGTGTGCCCGGCGGTGGTGTCTGTTGTTGTGTGTGTGTACCCGGCGGTGGTGTCTGTTGTTGTGTGTGTGTGCCCGGCGGTGGTGTCTGTTGTTGTGTGTGTGTGCCAGGCCGTGGTGTCTGTTGTTGTGTGTGTGTGTGTCCGTTGGTGGTGTCTGTTGTTGTGTGCGTGTGTCCGGCGGTAGTGTCTGTTGTTGTGTGTGTGTGCCCGGCGGTGGTGTCTGTTGTTGTGTGTCTGTGCCCGGCGGTGGTGTTTGTTGTTGTGTGTGTGCCCGGCGGTGGTGTCTGTTGTTGTGTGTGTGTGCCTGGCGGTGGTGTCTGTTGTTGTGTGTGTGTGCCAGGCGGTGGTGTCTGTTGTTGTGTGTGTGTGCCCGGCGGTGGTGTCTGTTGTTGTGTGCGTGTGCCCGGTGGTGTTTGTGTTTGTGTGTGTGTGTGCCCGGCGGTGGTGTTTGTTGTTTGTGTGTGCCCGGCGGTGGTGTCTGTTGTTGTATGTGTGTGCCCGGCGGTGGTGTCTGTTGTTGTGTGCGTGTGCCCGGCGGTGGTGTTTGTTATTATGTGTGTGTGTGCCCGGCGGTGGTGTCTGTTGTTGTGTGTGTGCCCGGCGGTGGTGTCTGTTGTTGTGTGCGTGTGCCCGGTGGTGGTGTTTGTTGTTGTGTGCGTGTGCCCGGCGGTGGTGTTTGTTGTTGTGTCCGTGTGTCCCGGCGGTGGTGTTTGTTGTTGTGTGTGTGTGCCCGGCTGTGGTGTTTGTTGTTGTGTGCGTGTGCCCGGCGGTGGTGTTTGTTGTTGTGTGTGTGTGCCCGGCGGTGGTGTCTGTTGTTGTTTGTGTGTGCCCGGCGGTGGTGTCTGTTGTTGTGTGTGTGTTCTTGGCGGTGGTGTTTGTTGTTGTGTGTGTGTACCCGGCGGTGGTGTCTGTTGTTCTGTGTGTGTACCCGGCAGTGGTGTCTGTTGTGTGTGTGTACCCGGCGGTGGTGTCTGTTGTTGTGCGTTTGTGCCCGGCGGTGGTGTCTGTTGTTGTGCGTTTGTGCCCGGTGGTGGTGTCTGACGTTGTGTGTGTGCTCGGCGTTGGTGTCTGTTGTTGTGTGTCTGTGCTTAGCGGTGGTGTCTGTTGTTGTGTTTGTGTGCCCGTTAGTGGTGTCTGTCATTTTGTGGGCGTGCCCGGCGGTGGTGTATGTTGCTGTGTGTGTGTGCCCAGCGGTGGTGTCTGTTGTTGTTTGTGTGTGCCCGGCGGTGGTGTCTGTTGTTGTGTGTGTGCCCGGTGATGGTGTCTGTTGTTGTGTGTGTCTGCTCGGCGGTGGTGTCTGTTGTTGTGAGTAAGTGTACGGCGATGGTGTCTGTTGTTTGTGTGTACCCGGCGGTGGTGTCTGTTGTTCTGTGTGTGTACCCAGCGGTGGTGTCTGTTGTTCTGTGTGTGTGCTCGGCGGTGGTGTCTGTTGTTCTGTGTGTGTGCTTGGCGGTGGTGTCTGTTGTTCTGTGTGTGTGCTCGGCGGTGGTGTCTGTTGTTCTGTGTGTGTCCTCGGCAGTGGTGTCTGTTGTTGTGTGTGTGTACCCTGCGGTGGTGTCTGTTGTTCTGTGTGTGTCCTTGGCGGTGGTGTCTGTTGTTGTGTGTGTGTACCCGGCGGTAGTGTCTGTTGCTGTGTGTGAGTTCCCGGCGGTGGTGTTTGTTGTTCTGTGTGTGTCCTCGGCGGTGGTGTCTGTTGTTGTGTGTGTGTATCCGGCGGTGGTGTCTATTGTTCAGTCTGTGTACTCGGCAGTGGTGTCTGTTGTGTGTGTGTACCCGGCGGTGGTGTCTGTTGTTATGTGTGTGTGCCCGGCGGTGGTGTCTGTTGTTCTGTGTGTGTACCCAGCGGTGGTGTCTGTAGTTTTGTGTGTGTGCCTGGCGGTGGTGTCTGTTGTTGTGTGTGTGTGCCCGGCGGTGGTGTCTGTTGTTTTGTGTGTGCCCGGCTGTGGTGTTTTTTGTTGTGTGTATGTGCCTGGCGGTGGTGTCTGTTGTTGTGTGTGTGTGCCCGTTTGTGGTGTCTGTTGTTGTGTGTGCGTGTGCCCGGCGGTAGTGTCTGTTTTTGTGTGTGTGTGTCCGGCGGTGGTGTAAGTAAGTAAGTAAGTAAGTAAGTAAGTAATGTTTATTGCCATAATATACACACATTGATATATACATATATATATATATATAATTATAATTCTGGCAACGAATCTAGCCTGTCAAGCCGAAGCTTCCCGACAGACTGTATAATATTTATTTCATTGTACTATTATTATATTTCTAAAGGTTGCAGATAGCTCCCAACCATAAAGCTAAATACAAATATACAATAAATAACAACATTAACTATAATACCAGATGAAGTTATAATAGTTATATCTAAAATGTTAACTATAATAACAACTACAACAGCATCAACAATAATAATAATAATAACAATAATAATAATAATAATAATAATAACAATAATAATAATAATAATAATAATAATAATAATAATAATAATAATAATAATAATAATAATAAAAATAATATGGACAATAGTACTATGCAATTCACTGATTAGATTTAATAATGTAAATTTGTGTTCATGTTTCAGGAATAAATTATAATTTTAACCGTGATTGTTTTGGATTGCAAATAAGTGTGTTTTTACTGACTTTTTAAATAGAGAGAAATTATTACTATTAAGGAGATTTTTTATTTCTACTGGCAAAGAATTCCAAACTTGAGGTCCTGAGCATAAAATACTATTTCTGAAAAGAACTGTCCTGAACTGTGGAGAGATAAGATTTATATTGTTCCTGCGCGTATTATGCACTGTATTAATAACTTGAAAAGGATGAGTTCCATGCATCAGTGCGAGGTTTTTATAAATAAATAATAGTAGAAAATAACAATGAATGTTTTTAAAATTAAGAAATCTATGTGTGGAAAATACGTTATGTGTGGAATCAAACTTGTTCATGTAAAACATACACCTAAATATCTTATTTTGAGAAACCTGAAGATTTTTAAGAAAGGAAGGCCACGTACACGCCCACACAGATACACAATAAATGAGATGCGGGTAACAAAGTGTATAATAAATACTGATAAGTGCTTCTTGTGTAAGGCTATTTCTTATTCGATACAGTATGCCACATATCCTAGATAGTTTATTTGCAACAGAATTAATTTGGTATTTCCAATTGATATTTTGATCTATGACAACGCCCAAAACTTAGTATAAGAAACTCGTTCAAGTACTTTTCCTTCAAGTGTTATAGGTGGCATGTTAGTAGTGACTGATCGGTTTTGAAAGATAATGTATTTTGTTTTAGTGATATTTAACCTTAACTTATTATGTTTAAGCCACATATTAATTGAATTGAGCTCATTATTAATGTTTATATGCAAACTATTTATATTTTTATCATCTAATAGTAAATTAGTGTCGTCAGCATAAATGGTATACTTAAATTTATTACTAGCATTGACAATATCATTAATATAGATGAGAAAAAGTATAGGTCCTAGGATAGATCCTTGCGGTACACCCATTTTGATAGGCTTGAAAGAAGAATATTTAGAATTACAGTAAACAGCTTGAAATCGATTTGTTAAATAATTTTTGAATAATTCTAAAGGAACTCCCCGAATCCCAAAATTACTAAGTTTACTTAATAGAATTTTATGACATAGCGAATCAAAAGCCTTAGAAAGATCTAAAAAAATTCCAACTAAATAATGCTTCTTTTCCAGATATTTATACACATTATTGGTAAACTGAAATATGGCCGACTCAGTAGAGCGCCCTGGTCTAAAACCATGCTGACAATTCGAAAATAAATTATTTTTCTCAATGAAATTTACAAGACGAGTGCATATCACTTTTCAAAGACTTTACTGAACACAGGAAGAACTGATATAGGTCTGTAGTTATTGACATCATCTCTATTATCTGACTTAAACAATGGAATAATTTTAGCTTTCTTAAGTTCGTCCGGAAAAACTCCTTTCTTTAATGTGAGGTTAACTATGTGTGTTAATGGCAAGGCAATTATGCTGGCAGTTTGTCTTACGACCAAGGGAGAAATTTCATCAAAACCAGATGATGTACCTTTTAATGTCTTAAGAAAGTTTTCAATTTCTATCTGTGTAGCTGGTGATAAGTATACCGAGTAATTAGGTGAGTTGTGTAAATATGTCATATATTCATCCCCTACTATATCATGATCTAGCCCCCCAGCCTTCAAAAATGGTCATTAAATGTTTCAGAAATGTCAGTACAATGTGGCTTTAATTCAATAACTGTATGTTTAGCACCTGTGCATCTACCAAGAATAGTATTAATGGATCTCCAGTGTTGTTTTGGATTACCTTGACTATTAAGTAACTGCTCTTGGTTATACTTCTTCTTGGCTAATTTTAAAAGTGACGTTAATTTATTTCTATATATTCTATAAGGCTCCTTAAACGTTAAAGGCCATTTATGAGCTAGTTTTTCAAGTCGATGTTTTTCTCTAATACTATTCTTAAGAGCTAGAGTAATGTGTGGACTACGTTCCTTTTTAAAACTAAATTTAATTTTTCTTTCCGGAAAACACTTATCAAAACATGTTTTAAATTTACTGTAAAATAAGTTGTAGGCCTCATTAGCACATATACAATTTAATGTGTCACTCCAATTAGTTTGTGAGAGACTATTACTAAATTTTCAAGGGAGTCCTGATTAAATATTCTTTTAGTTACGTAAGTGGGAGAAGGATGACGATATTTATCACATTTAAATACAGAGATTACTGGGTAGTGGTCACTGATATCTGTCTTCAATATATAATTGGCAGTATTACTTTCAATCTGAGATGACCAAACATGATCAATTAACGTGGATGAAGTTGAAGTTACTCGAGTAGGCAAGGTAGTTAGAGGAAATAAAGAATAGCTGTACATTATATTAATTAAATCCTGCACATTGTCATTATTACATTGTAACAAATCTATGTTTAAGTCTCCAAACACAAAAACCTCCTTGTAATTTTTATCTTTAATTAGGGATAAGATTTCATTAAGAGAATTGTGAAAATTATTTATACTGCTTTGAGGTGGTCTGTAAATACAAAGAAATAAATAGGTATTAGCATTACATATTGCTTCGATTCCCAAACATTCCATAAAAGGTTCCAATTTAGAAAATTCATTGATCACAGAAGATTTGTACTTACTAGAGATATAAATGGCCACTCCCCCACCAAACCTGTTTCTGTTATTAGTGAACATTTCATATTCCGGTAGTCTGTACAGTGGAGAAATATCTACATCTAAGCGGGTTTCTGTTAATCCTATGACATCAAATTTAGTTTGGCACGAAAGGACAGTGTCTACAAAGTATTGGAAATTCGATGAGATGGATCTAATATTCAGTGTTAATAAATATAATTCACTATTATTAGTAGAAAAAGGAAAGCTATCCAGATAAATATATTCAGATTTAGAAAAATTTAAATTTCTTGCTCTTAAATAAAACTGAGTTACATCAAGATCGTTATTATAATTTCTATCTTCTACACTAAGTGGATGGAAAGCATGTAGGTCTTGATTTTCTGTATTATTGACATTAAAACAATGCAACAAATCTTCATTGTTAATAGAGGCAAAAGGGAAAATATAATCTATTGGTGGAGGCATATTATCGTTAGTAGTAGTAGTAGTAGTAGTAGTAGTAGTAGTAGTAGTAGTAGTAGTAGTAGTAGTAGTAGTAGTAGTAGTAGTAGTAGTAGCAATAGTAGTAGTAGTAGTAGTAGTAGTAGTGGTGGTGGTATATTGAAGCGGTTATAGTGATAGTAGTAATAGTAGTAGTAGTAGTAGTAGAAATAGTAGTAGTAGTAGTAAAATTGTTAATAGTTGTAATTGCTGTAGTAGTAGCAGGAGAAGTATAGTAGTAGTAGTAGTAGTAGTAGTAGTAGTAGTAGTAGTAGTAGAAGTAGTAGTAGTAGTAGTAGTAGTATTTGTTGTTGTTGTAACCATAAAAATAGTAGTAGTAGTAGTAGTAGTAGTAGTAGTAGTAGTAGTAGTAGTAGTAGTAGTAGTAGTAGTAGTAGTAGTAGTAGTAGTGGTGGTGGTGGTAGACGTAATAGCAGTAGTAGCAGTAGTAGTAGTAGTAGTAGTAGTAGTAGCAGATAGTAGTAGTAATAGTAGTTAGTAGTAGTAGTAGTAGTAGTAGTAGTAGTAGATGTAGTAGTAGTAGTAGTAGAATCATTGATTGGAATTGGAATTGTGAGTTATTATGTACTAAATTACTTAACGTTGTGAATCTATTTCTTGGTGCCGCTTCGCAGGATTTTCTTGATTTCCTTGCGTTGGGGGGACGAAGCAGCAGGTGGGGCCGAGGACAGCCGCGAGCCACCAGGTCGGTGCACGGGGAGGGGAGAGCGAGTGTTGTCCACACCACCCCACGCCCCAGCCGCCTCGACACGGACGACACCACCATCACCATCAGCATCACCAGCACCATCAGGAGCGCCAGCAGCACCAACAGCACCAGCAGCAGCGTCAGCACCATCAGCAGCATCACCAGCACCAGCAACGGCAGTCACTGGCACCTGGCCGCCACGCAAGCCCCAGCCTCCAGCTTCAGCCGCGCGCCCGGCCCGCACGTCCAGTCCAGTAGCACTTCCAAACGTCTTGTCCCGAATGATCAGTTTGGTGTGTCGGAAGAAAGCTACTTTTCCTTCAGCCCTTGCCTGCTTGAGCAAGGGCATCTGAGCATTCTTGATTGCTAGAGAAGCTGCAGACAAATCTTCATTCAGGTATATGTTAGTACCCTTCAGGTGTCTTCCTCGTCTGATTGCTGCGTCTCGATCCCCATAACGAGCGAAGCGCGCCACAACGGGGCGGGGCCTGGCATCTCGGCGTTGACCAACCCTGTGCGCGCGCTCCAATATAATTCCTGGTATCTGCAGTTTTGATTCCAGGAGAGATGTCACAGCCGCTGCAGTTTGCTCCCAGGTTTCATCTCCTCTCTCCTCCAGTCCACTTATTCTCAAGTTCTTCCTGCGGCTGTAGTCTTCTTGATAAGTGACTTTTTCTTCTAGTTCTTTAATTTTAAGATGAGATGATTGAAGTTGCTGGTTAAGTGTGTCTATTTTGCTTCTGTCTTCCTTTTTCTCCTTTTCGTGTTCTTTGGCATTAGATTTAAGGTCGTCGACTTCCCTCTGAGTAAATTCCAGGCTAGTTGTTAGTTCTGCCACTTTCTTATCCAACTTGGTAACTTGGTCGTTTAGCTGCCTGACGACCACATCTAGTGCAGACTTGTACGCTCGCTCCTGGGCCTCCAACAGCAGCTTGAAGGTCGACGAGTCCATGTTTGAGCAAACTAGCCGCTGTGACGTTGTGCTGACGCTGGTAGTGACGTCACACTAGCTCCATTGCGCATGCGCAATGGCGGGAATCCCGGCCAGGAGGGGGCCTTGGACTCAGTAGCTTGATTTTGCATAGCAAAAAACGACAGAGTCCAAAAGCACTGTGCTACCAAGTAGCCCTAGCTAGTAAACGGCAACCTTAGGCAACTTGCAGTGCTAGTCCTGGTGCGGTAGAAGCCCTGAGTCTCTGGAAGTCTTGCAAAATACGAGGAGCTCCAACTAAGTGTCTGTGTAAACAATGGCGCCGTGTGTGTGTCTGTTGTTGTGTGTGTGTGCCCGGCGGTGGTGTCTGTTGTTGTGTGTGTGTACCCGGCGGTGGTGTCTGTTGTTGTGTGTGTGTGCCCGGCGGTGGTGTCTGTTGTTGTGTGTGTGTGCCAGGCCGTGGTGTCTGTTGTTGTGTGTGTGTGTGCCCGTTGGTGGTGTCTGTTGTTGTGTGTGCGTGTGTCCGGCGGTAGTGTCTGTTGTTGTGTGTGTGTGCCCGGCGGTGGTGTCTGTTGTTGTGTGTGCCTGGCGGTGTTGTTTGTTGTTGTGTGTGTGTGCCCGGCGGTGGTGTCTGTTGTTGTGTGTGTGTACCCGGCGGTGGTGTCTGTTGTTGTGTGTGTAAGTAAGTAAGTAAGTAAGTAAGTAAGTAAGTAAATATTTATTGCCTTTAAAATATAAGAATATTGTTATATAAACATAACATAAAACATGGCAATGGCACAGCCTGTCAAGCCGAAGCTTCCCGACAGACATGGAATTATATTATTTTATTTAATGTTTACATTGGCACAAAATTGGTACCTAATATATTATTAACTAACGTATAGAACAATAAGAATAATTATAATAATATGTTGCTGAGAATAACAATAACAATATCAATTATAATAATAATAATAATAATAATAATAATAATAATAATAATAATAATAATAATAATAATAATGAACATTACACTTGTGAAACTAAGTTCATACCACACACTACAATTGATTACTACTTTGACAATTATATAAATAAGTTTTCACAGATTTTTTAAAAATGGATAAATTTATATGATTGAGAAGAGTCTTAATATGTAGAGGCAATGAATTCCACATTTGGGGACCTGAGTATAATATACTGTGCTTAAAGAGAGAAGTTCTGAACTGTGGACATATGAGATTGATATCATTACCTCGAATGTTGTATGATGTGTGTACCAGTCTGAAAGGTTGACCTCCACAATACAGTGTAAGGCACTTGTAAATGCTTAACAATAAAAAATATTTATGAATATTTGGAAAACTAAGAAAATTTTGTGTATTAATTATATTTCGTGTTGACTCAAACCTACTCATATAAAATATACACCTAAAAATTTTATTTTGAGCTACTGATATTTTCTTAATGAAGGACTGCCAAGTACAGGCCCAGACTGATACACAATAGGTGAGATGGGGATAACAAAGTGTGTAATAAATACTAGTGAGGGATTCAGGTGTGAGATTATTGCGGACTCTGTATAACATACCGCACATCCTTGCTAATTTATTTGTGACAAATGAAATATGTTGATTCCAATTCATATTCTCATCTATGTAAACACCCAAAAATTTTGTGAAATTTACTCTGTCTAATGTGTTTCCCTCTATGTTTATAGGAGGAATGTTATATTGTAATGAACGATTTTGAAAAAATATGTAATTAGTTTTTGCAATATTCAGACTCAATTCATTAATTTTAGTCCAATAACTAATTTTTTCTAGTTCTGTAACTAAATTTATGTGAAGATCGTTAATGTTTACATTATTTAATAAAAGATTTGTATCGTCAGCATAAATCGTATATTTGAATTTAGAACTTACATTAACAATGTCGTTTATATAGATGAGAAAGAGTATCGGTCCTAATATTGACCCCTGCGGTACACCCTTGTTGATTGCCCTAAAAGAAGAATACGTGGCGTTGCAATATACAGCTTGTGACCTATTGGTTAAATAACTTTCAAATAGTTTTAAGGGAATACCTCTAACGCCATAGTGACTTAGCTTACTCAATAAAATTTTGTGATTCAATGTATCGAATGCCTTAGATAAATCTAAAAATATTCCAATTAAATAATGTTTCTTTTCTAAATACTGATATACATTAGATATGAACTGTAAAATAGCTGTTTCTGTGGAACGACCTGCCCTAAACCCATGCTGGTAGTCTGTGAGTAGATTATTGTTTTCAAAAAATTTACAAGACGGGAAGTAATAACTTTTCAAAACCTTGCTAAATGCTGGAAGTATTGAAATAGGTCTATAGTTTTTTAATATCGGATCTACTGCCTGATTTAAGTAGTGGTACAACTTTGGCTTTTTTAAGTGCATCCGGAAATATTCCAGTTTTTAACATCAGATTCACTATGTGTGTTAATGGAATGGATATATTATTAGCTGTGCGTTTCAAAACAATTGGGGAAATATCATCAAATCCGGAGGAAGAAGTTTTAAATGCCGTAATATATTTTTCAATTTCTAAGTTTGTGGCAGGAAATAAATACATAGAAAAATTGGGAGAGTTGTGTAAATAATTTAAAAATTCATTACCTACAGTTTCTGCTGCTTGCTGACTTGCTTTCAAAAAATGTTCATTAAATTTATCTGGAATGTTATAACAAATTGATCGTAGCTCAATTTCACTGTTTTTACCATCTGTAGATCTACCTAATAAGTTATTTATTGACTTCCAGTGAGACTTAGGGTTGCCTTGGCTAGCTAATAGTTGGTCTTGGTGATACTTCTTCTTTACTTCTTTTAAAAGTGATGTTAGTCTATTTCTGAAAGTCCTATATTGCTCTCGAAAAGTTAAAGGCTATTTATATGCTAGTTTTTCAAGTCTATGTTTTTCTCTAATGCTCTTCTTTAATGCTGGAGTAATGTGTGGACTGCGATTATTTTTGTTACTAACTTTAATTGTTTTCTTAGGGAAGCAATTATCATAATTTGTTTTGAAATTGTTGTAAAATAGATTATAGGAGTTGTTAGGACATGTACAGTTTATGACATCAGACCAATCTGTGTGAGAAAGTGCAGCACTAAATGTGTCTAAAGCTTCCTGGGTGTGTGCCCGGCGGTGGTGTCTGTTGTTGTGTGTGTGTGCCAGGCCGTGGTGTCTGTTGTTGTGTGTGTGTGTGTCCGTTGGTGGTGTCTGTTGTTGTGTGTGCGTGTGTCCGGCGGTAGTGTCTGTTGTTGTGTGTGTGTGCCCGGCGGTGGTGTCTGTTGTTGTGTGTCTGTGCCCGGCGGTGTTGTTTGTTGTTGTGTGTGTGTGCCCGGCAGTGGTGTCTGTTGTTGTGTGTGTGTGCCCGGCGGTGGTGTCTGTTGTGTGCGTGTCCCCGGCGGTGGTGTTTGTTGTTGTGTGTGTATGCCTGGCGGTGGTGTTTGTTGTTGTGTGTGTGCCCGGCGGTGGTGTCTGTTGTTCTGTGTGTACCCGGCGGTGGTGTCTGTTGTTCTGTGTGTGTTCCCGGCGGTGGTGTCTGTTGTTCTGTGTGTGTGTTCGGCGGTGGTGTCTGTTGTTCTGTGTGTTTTCCCGGCGGTGGTGTCTGTCATGTGTGTGCCCGGCGGTGGTGTTTGTTGTTGTGTGCGTGTGCCCGGCGGTTATGTTTGTTGTTGTGTGTGTGTGCCCTGCGGTGGTGTCTGTTGTTGTGTGTGTGTGTGCCCGGCGGTGTTGTCTGTTCTTGTGTGTGTGTGCTTGGCGGTGGTGTTTGTTGTTGTGTGTGTGTACCCGGCGGTGGTGTCTGTTGTTCTGTGTGTGTACCCGGCAGTGGTGTCTGTTGTGTGTGTACCCGGCGGTGGTGTCTGTTGTTCTGTATGTGTGCTCGGCGGTGGTGTCTGTTGTTGTGTGTGTGTGCCCGGCGGTGGTGTCTGTTGTTGTGTGTGTGCCAGGCGGTGGTGTCTGTTGTTGTGTGTGTGTGCCCGTTGGTGGTGTCTGTTGTTGTGTGTGCGTGTGCCCGGCGGTAGTGTCTGTTGTTGTGTGTGTGTGCCCGGCGGTGGTGTCTGTTGTTGTGTGTGTGTGCCCGGCGGTGTTGTTTGTTGTTGTGTGTGTGTGCCCGGCGGTGGTGTCTGTTGTTGTGTGTGCCCGGCGGTGGTGTCTGTTGTTGTGTGTGTGCCCGGCGGTGGTGTTTGTTGTTGTGTGTGTGTGCCTGGCGGTGGTGTTTGTTGTTGTGTGTGTGTGTGCCCGGCGGTAGTGTCTGTTGTTCTGTGTGTGTACCCGGCGGTGGTGTCTGTTGTTCTGTGTGTGTTCCCGGCGGTGGTGTCTGTTGTTCTGTGTGTGTGCCCGGCGGTGGTGTCTGTTGTTCTGTGTGTGTACCCGGCGGTGGTGTCTGTTGTTGTGCGTTTTTGCCCGGCGGTGGTGTCTGTTGTTGTGCGTTTGTGCCCGGTGGTGGTGTCTGTTGTTGTGCGTTTTTGCCCGGCGGTGGTGTCTGTTGTTGTGCGTTTGTACCCGGCGGTGGTGTCTGTTGTTGTGCGTTTTTGCCCGGCGGTGGTGTCTGTTGTTGTTCGTTTGTGCCCGGCGGTGGTGTCTGTTGTTGTGCGTTTGTGCCCGGTGGTGGTGTCTGACGTTGTGTGTGTGCTCGGCGTTGGTGTCTTTTGTTGTGTGTCTGTGCTTAGCGGTGGTGTCTGTTGTTGTGTTTGTGTGCCCGTTAGTGGTGTCTGTCATTTTGTGGGCGTGCCCGGCGGTGGTGTATGTTGCTGTGTGTGTGTGTGCCCAGCGGTGTTGTCTGTTGTTGTGTGTGTGTGCCCGGCGGTGGTGTCTGTTGTTGTGTGTGTGTGCCCGGTGATGGTGTCTGTTCTTGTGCGTGTCTGCTCGGCGGTGGTGTCTGTTGTTGTGTGTAATTGCACGGCGATAGTGTCTGTTGTGTGTGTGTACCCGGCGGTGGTGTCTGTTGTTCTGTGTGTGTACCCAGCGGTGGTGTCTGTTGTTCTGTGTGTGTGCTCGGCGGTGGTGTCTGTTGTTCTGTGTGTGTAATTGGCGGTGGTGTCTGTTGTTCTGTGTGTGTGCTCGGCGGTGGTGTCTGTTGTTCTGTGTGTGTCCTCGGCTGTGGTGTCTGTTGTTTTGTGTGTGTACCCTGCGGTGGTGTCTGTTGTTCTGTGTGTGTCCTCGGCGGTGGTGTCTGTTGTTGTGTGTGTGTACCCGGCGGTAGTGTCTGTTGCTGTGTGTGAGTTCCCAGCGGTGGTGTTTGTTGTTCTGTGTGTGTCCTCGGCGGTGGTGTCTGTTGTTGTTGTGTGTGTACCCGGCGGTGGTGTCTATTGTTCTGTCTGTGTACTCGGCAGTGGTGTCTGTTGTGTGTGTGTACCCGGCGGTGGTGTCTGTTGTTCTGTGTGTGTGCCCGGCGGTGGTGTCTGTTGTTGTGTGTGTGTGCCCGGCGGTGGTGTCTGTTGTTCTGTGTGTGTCCTCGGCGGTGGTGTCTGTTGTTGTGTGAGTGTACCCGGCGGTAGTGTCTGTTGCTGTGTGTGAGTTCCCGGCGGTGGTGTTTGTTGTTCTGTGTGTGTCCTCGGCGGTGGTGTCTGTTGTTGTGTGTGTACCCGGCGGTGGTGTCTATTGTTCTGTCTGTGTACTCGGCAGTGGTGTCTGTTGTGTGTGTGTACCCGGCGGTGGTGTCTGTTGTTCTGTGTGTGTGCCTGGCGGTGGTGTCTGTTGTTGTGTGTGTGTGCCCGGCGGTGGTGTCTGTTGTTGTGTGTGTGTCCGGCTGTGGTGTTTTTTGTTGTGTGTATGTGCCTGGCGGTGGTGTCTGTTGTTGTGTGTGTGTGCCCGGCGGTGGTGTCTGTTGTTGTGTGTGTGTGCCCGTTTGTGGTGTCTGTTGTTGTGTGTGACTGACACCCCCGGTAGTGTGTGTTTTTGTGTGTGTGAGTCCCGCGGTGGTGTCTGTTTTTGTGTGTGTGTACCCGGCGGTGGTGTCTGTTGTTGTGTGTGTGTGCCCGGCGGTGGTGTCTGTTGTTGTGTGTGTGTGAGAGGCCGTGGTGTCTGTTGTTGTGTGTGTGTGCCCGTTGGTGGTGTCTGTTGTTGTGTGTGCGTGTGTCCGGCGGTAGTGTCTGTTGTTGTGTGTGTGTGCCCGGCGGTGGTGTCTGTTGTTGTGTGTGTGTGCCCGGCGGTGTTGTTTGTTGTTGTGTGTGTGCCCGGCGGTGGTGTCTGTTGTTGTGTTTGTGTACCCGGCGGTGGTGTCTGTTGTTGTGTGTGTGTGCCCGGCGGTGGTGTCTGTTGTTGTGTGTGTGCCAGGCCGTGGTGTCTGTTGTTGTGTGTGTGTGTGTCCGTTGGTGGTGTCTGTTGTTGTGTGTGCGTGTGTCCGGCGGTAGTGTCTGTTGTTGTGTGTGTGTGCCCGGCGGTGGTGTCTGTTGTTGTGTGTCTGTGCCCGGCGGTGTTGTTTGTTGTTGTGTGTGTGTGCCCGGCAGTGGTGTCTGTTGTTGTGTGTGTGTGCCCGGCGGTGGTGTCTGTTGTGTGCGTGTCCCCGGCGGTGGTGTTTGTTGTTGTGTGTGTATGCCTGGCGGTGGTGTTTGTTGTTGTGTGTGTGTGCCCGGCGGTGGTGTCTGTTGTTCTGTGTGTGTAAACGGCGGTGGTGTCTGTTGTTCTGTGTGTGTTCCCGGCGGTGGTGCCTGTTGTTCTGTGTGTGTGTTCGGCGGTGGTGTCTGTTGTTCTGTGTGTTTTCCCGGCGGTGGTGTCTGTCATGTGTGTGTGTGCCCGGCGGTGGTGTCTGTTGTTGTGTGCGTGTGCCAGGCGGTGGTGTTTGTTGTTGTGTGCATGTGCCCGGCGGTGGTGTTTATTTTTGCTTGCGTGTGCCCGGCGGTGGTGATTGTTGTTGTGTGTGTGCGCCCCGCGGTGGTGTTTGTTGTTGTGTACGTGTGCCCGGCGGTGGTGTTTGTTGTTGTGTGTGTGTGCCCAGCGGTGGTGTCTGTTGTTATGTGTGTGTGCCCGGCGGTGGTGTCTGTTCTTGTGTGTGTGCTTGGCGGTGGTGTTTGTTGTTGTGTGTGTACCCGGCGGTGGTGTCTGTTGTTCTGTGTGTGTACCCGGCAGTGGTGTCTGTTGTGTGTGTGTACCCGGCGGTGGTGTCTGTTGTTCTGTATGTGTGCTCGGCGGTGGTGTCTGTTGTTGTGTGTGTGTGCCCGGCGGTGGTGTCTGTTGTTGTGTGTGTGTGCCAGGCGGTGGTGTCTGTTGTTGTGTGTGTGTGTGCCCGTTGGTGGTGTCTGTTGTGTGTGCGTGTGCCCGGCGGTAGTGTGTCTGCTTGCTTCCTCCTTCCTCATCCTCCTTCCTTTCCACCCCTTCTTTACCTCCCTTCTTCCTTTCTTCCTCCTTCCTTCCCCCTCCCTTTTTCTCTCTCCTATTTTCCTCCCTCGTTAAGTTTCCTCCCTGTCGTCATGTCTTACTTTTTTATCATGACCTTCCTACTCTCTCCATTCTCCTCCTTCTTCTCACTCCTCCTCCCTCCCTCCCCTCCTCCCTCCCTTAGGTTTCCCATTACCTAAGCTCTGATCCAATTTAAGGGAAGGGAAGGAAGGTGATGGAGGGAAGTGGTGGCTAGACGTGGTGGTGGTGACGGTGGTGACGGTGGTGGTGGTGGGTGGTGTGGTGGTGGTGGTGATGGTGGTGGTGGTGACGGTGGTGGTGGTGGTGATGGTGGTGGTGATGGTGTGTGTGTGTGTGTGTGTGTTTCAGATATATATATATATATAGAGAGAGAGAGAGGCAATGTAATGAAATTTGGCAATATTGTTCCTGTATACTTTCAATTCCTATTCACTTTTTTCTCTCTCTCTCTCTCTCTCTTCCCCTTCTCCCTCTTCTTCCCTTATTTCATCTCTCCTTCATTTATCACCCCTTCCCCTCCGCCACTTTTTATTCTTGCCTCTTCTCTCTCTCTCTCTCTCTCTCTCTCTCTCTCATGTTTTAATTCCCCACTTACTGTTAATTTTTTTTTTTAAGTTCGCCTATGGCGCCTGTAGGTTTGCCTGATGAGGCCTAATGGTATGGCTCCAGCCCGTTGTGGCGCAGGCAAGTATTTATAGTGCCATCTTGCATTAGCCTGATATGTCTCTCGGAGCTCATCTTGATCCTAGAATCTAGAGTCCGGGTTAATAGCTGGCCTTCTGGACAGCATGTGGGTTGGCGAGGCCACCTGGACGGTGACTGAAAATCCCAGTTTGTGGCACTGGCGGGCGCGAACTCATGTCGTCCCGGAGACGCGCCGCCGCCACGCCATCCAGTACTCTTTTCTTCGTTTTTTTTCCTCTTCTCAACTCTCATTTCTTTTTTTTATCTCATTTCCCTTTTTTTCTTTTCTCTCTTCCTTGATTTTCCCATTTTTACCTTCCGCTTTTCTCTCAAATCAATTTTTCTGTCACTCTCCCTTCTCCTCCTCTTCTTCTCTCCCCCTTTGCTTTTCTTTTCGTATTTCCTCTCCGTTACTCTATCTCTCTCCTCTTCTGTCTCTCCTTCACTTCCTTCTTCCCCTTCCCCTTCCCTCTTTTCCTTTTTTGGTCCTGTTCTGTTCACCTCCTCTCTTCTTCTTTCGACGTTATACATATCGAGACTCGACGTTATATATCTAGACATGGTAAAGTTTCTGATATAAGGAATGAAGACTTTAAAAGCTACAGCTCTGAGCAGGTTTGAGACAATCTGACTGCGTGATAAGAGATTGGCTCACAGGGAGACAACAATGCCTGTTACTCAAAGGGGTATAAGCTGCTATCTTCGCAGACGCTTCCGCCTTCCTCACATCATCTGTTCTCAAAGGCCTAAAAGGAGATCAATCGGGTTCCCAAGTGAGTGTTTGTTATAGGGTTCATGTAAGAGGAAGAGTCAGACTATCACCAGGGCAACAAAACTAATTTCTGGAATGCCTGCCACCCTATGGAAGCGCTTACTATTCAAATATGTGTGCTGGGGCGCCTGAAACAACAGAATACGACATATCTCCCAAATTGCTTCCTGTCAATGGTGGAATACCAAAGGGGTCACTACCTGGGACCTATATTCTTTATTATATACACCCAACGACTTCTAGGAACTGAAATCCTCCTGAACTTGGATCATGGATAAGATTGGCTTATTGCAGGAAACGACGATATCTCCTTCAACGGGATGGCTTCCAAACGGCCCTCTTGTCACTATTTGTTTTATATAGTGGAGTACCAAGGAGTGCTAGGATCCTACGTTATACATTATTTACATCAACGACTTAAATATAATCTACATGCATTTATTTTAGTTTTCTTATGACAAGGAAAATAGAAAAGGTCTCACGACAACCGCCGATTACCAGTTTCTAAAGGACGTTGATCGTATTATCTAATGTCTGAAAAGTGGCAAATTTGAGGCGTACGCCAGAAGGGCGTGAGCGACAAAGTCATTTTTTTTTCAGCTTTTCTAGTTTGCACTGGGAAAAGCAGACGACGTTATATTTGCATGTACCGAGGGTTTGTTTCCTCGCAACTTATATATTGTTCTTCCTGTGATGTGTACGCCCAATCTCTCCCAGTGCAAACTAGAAAATATGTGCTTATTCCTTACGCCACTTCTCCAGACGCTTCATATGTCCTTCAACGTTGACACATAAAGTCACGTACTGCGGATCCAGAAACAGGATCCACACATACAGACGCGTGGGAAGCCTCTGCATCAACTCTAGTCCACATCATTAGTGACCTGAAACCAAGAAGCACGATAAGTCTGCCTGTAAAGGATCCAGCACCATGCACGAGTTCACAGAAGACCTTTTGAATGTGAGAAGTTGGAGTCATGTTATTATTTTATTTCATTGCTCGTTGTTGACTCCACCTTAGAATACTAGTGCAGTTCTGGTCCCTCATTTACGAGAAGTGTATCGAATTATCAGCCATAAAAAGGATGTACCACGAAATGATACTATCTTAAGGCTGTCACAGCCGCATGTAAAATAGACTTACTTGACTCTACGTTAGAAAAAGACAATGCATTAGGAGAGAGGGGTGAAAGGTTTGGTTCATAGCGAGGAAATTTGAATGTGAGACAATGAGCTGCGTTAATTGTTCCAGTACTGGTTACACCTCACCTGATTACGCAGGCCGGTTCTCTTTCGACCACGGCAGAGGAAACATCAAATCATCCGTAGGTACAGCGATGCACCACGAAAATCATGCTGTCGTTGAGGACACAGCCGCATGAAACCGACTCATGTAACTTTCTTTACGCTGGAAAATAGACAACTAAAAGTATGGAGGAGGAGAGTAATGTTTGGGGTTCACAGAGGAACGTTCTTGAATGAGAAGCTGCGTCACGTCATTTGTTTCATCACTGTGGTGTGACTTCACCTTGAATACGCGTGCAGTATGGTCAGAACAAATGGTCTTCAGAAGCTTCCTAGTCAAGCACCATTTTCTTTCAAACGAACTTAATCTGGAAATAATGATTCACTGCTTAAAGAGGGATGATATTGCAGTTTACATTCATCAAGTTCGACTGAACTGCCTTTAGGATAAATTCCTGCAGAAGTAGCTACTAGCGTTAAACTTAGCGTTAAACTGATCAATTTCGCTTTGCATTGTTCGTGACTTTGTTGCAATAGAAGGAAAAGAATGCCTCCTGCTTTAATTAGTTCTGATAATCATCATCGATCTGAAGAGATTCACTTAGCATAGCAAGCAGCTCTTTTATAACCTAACACATTTTGTTTCATGCCTGCTTTTCTATGTTTCCATTTTGAACAAATGCCTCCCTTTTCATATTTCCTGCATTGTTTCTTACCACCCTCCCTCTCTCTTCCTCTCTTCCTATTCCTCCCCAAACTCTCTTCCCTCTTCCTCCCCCTCCCCTCCCTCCCCTCCTCCTACTCTCTTTCTCCTTCTTCCTCTCCTCTCCATTCCATATTTCATTCCCTCTTTTTCCTTCCTCTCAAGCAAGCACCTTTTCCTCCCTCTTCCTCCTCTCTCCCTCCTCTCGGTTTTCTTCTCTCCTTCTTCTCTCATCCCCTTTTCTATCTCCTCTCCCACCCTCTTCTCCCCATCCCATCTCTTGTCCTCTCCCTCCCTTCCACTCTCCCTCTCTCCTCACCCTTCCCTTCACTCTCTCCTCATTCCCTTCTCTCCTCCTCCTCTTTCCTCCATTTCCTTCTGCCTCCTATCCTCATCCTTTCTTTCTTCCTCTCTCATTCTCTCTTTTCACCTCTCTTTTCTATCTCTTCTCTGTTCCCTCTTTTCTCTTCTTACCTTCTTTCCCTTCCTCTCCTCTCTTCCTCCCCTCCCATACCTCCTCTCCCTCTTCTTTCCTTCCTCCTCCTCCCATCCTGCCTCCCCCTTTCTTCTCTATCCTCTCTCTCCTCCTTACCTCCCTCCTCCCTCCCCTCCCTTCCCCCTCCCCTTCAGGTCACCCAAAACACTCTCTGGTCCTTTAAACTCTCCCAAATTTTCTTTAAAACTCTGACCAGTCCGAAATGTGAAATCGCTTTGCACTACATTTGACCCATTTCCTCAATTCCCATTGTTGTAAGGATTGATTGTGAAGTGATAGGGAGGAGTTAAGAAGGTGGGTGCTGGGGAGTGGCACAGGTGTGGGAGGAAGGGGAAAGAAGGAAAAGTCAGGGTCAGGGAGGATTCGACGAGGCGTTCAACTGATATTCAACGATAGCTTTCGTTTGTTTACATGTGACTAAACGAGTGTCGCTTGTCTCTGCCACGAGCTTCTTTCTGATAAAGTCCTACACTGAATTACTTATAAATTAGCAATATATTGATGGTCAAATAAACTTTAATGGATCGTGAATTGGTTGAGCAACAGACAACAAAGAGTGGTGATTGGACGGATTTGTTCCAGGAGGGCGCTGGTCACTAGTGGCGTCCGTCAGACTGGTTCTGGCCCAGTGCTCTTCATTATTTGGCATCAACGACGTGATGTTGGACTCATTAACTGCATTAGTAAATTTGCAGACGACACAAAGATTGCAACTCGATTCTCACTCTCGATAAAGACAGGCAAAGCTTCCAAGAGGATTTGCACAAAATTTCAGCTATTTGGATAGGGATGGAGATGCCCTTTTTAACGTAGACAAGTGCCAGGTCCTTCAAGTTGGAAACAAGAAATAAGTTCGAATACGAAATGCGCGGCGTTAAACTCACAAGCGTTCAATGCGTTTAGGACCTGTAATAAAATCGCGTCAAACCTCAAATTCTCACATCGCATCGATGCAGCAAATAAAGTAAACAGAATGTTGGGCTTCATTGAAAGAAACTTTTATTCAAGAATAAAGATGTAATACTTCCGCTCTACAATAGTTTGTTTAATCAAATGGAATATGCTGTATGCCAGTTTTGTCTCCTCACCATGCAGCGATATTAAATTAGAAGGTGTCTAAGTTTTAAACAAAATGATCCCTTCCTTTGTGCAACAACAAACTTACGGGCAGCTTTCCACCTCTTACGATGTTCTTCTTGAGAAACGTCGCCCGAGGAAAACTGATCGAATGTTTTAAAATACTTAATGGTTTCAATGAATGTAGATGAATGAAATTGTTTATGATCGATGACACTTTGCGAACGAGGAACAATGGCATAAAACTCCAAAATGTAGACAAGTAAATCAGACTGCACCAAATTTTTTCTTCACCAACGTTAGAAAAGGGAGAATGGAATAAGCTCCTAAATGTCAGTGGTCCAGTGTGGCACGATTGACTCCTTTAAAAACAAGTCTGACCGTCACTTCCTTAGAACTTATTATTAATCTAAATTAGAAAAAGAACGCTTTGGAGCCCCTTCTGATTAGTGTAGATTCACTTAGAGCGAAGACAGACCACCTTCTAGGTCTGCATCATGGGTCTGTGTGGTCTGATCTTCTCTCTCTCTCTCTCTCCTCTCTCTCTCTCTCTCTCTCTCTCTCTCTCTCTCTCTCTCTCTCTCTCTCCTCTCTCCTCTCTCTTTCTAAATTTCTCTGTGACTTCTCTCTTTATCACATTCTCTCATATCCTCTTTTTCTTTTTGTCTCATCGTTCTTTGCTCTTTTCTTACATTTCTCCAATTCCTTCTTCACTAAATCTTCCTTTTCTCTTCCTTCTTTTTCTACTTATTTCTCCCTCCTTTCTCCCCTTCGCTCCTTCCTCTTCCTCTCCTGCCTCTTCTTCCCTACTTTGACGTCCTTTTGCTCTTTTTTTTTCTTTTGTATTTATCCATTCCATTCGTATCTTTCCCTCCCTTTCTTCCCCCTTTTCTGTCCCTTTCTCTTTACCTTTCTTTTATTTCCTTCTTCTTCTCTTCCCTCCTCTCCCTCTTTCCACCCTCCCCATCCTATTCCCTTCCCCCCTCCTCCCTTCCCCTTCCTCTCCTCTTCCCCCTCCTCCCCTCCTTTTCCCTCTCCTCTCCTCACCTCTTCCTTCCCTTTATCTCTTCTTAGCTTCCTCCTCTTTTCCCCCACCTCCACTTTCCTCTCCTCCTCCTTCCCTTCCAACACCAGCGACGACAACAGGTACTATGCCGTAAATCTCATTCATGCATACCTGCTCTAACTCTGTATTGGCACCGACGAGAGTCCCAAATGCTCTCCAATCCTTAAAACAAATAAGAAGTCCCGGACCCTAAATACAAAGAGCATATCATATACTATATAAGAGAAACAATGAGCGAAATACTTTCCTCTCTACAATACATTATTCAATATGTCCTTGTGACAAGCTTTATCGTCCCTTTTCCGAATTGGAAAAGGAAGCTAACGTTACAACCGATTTTTAGAGAAAGGAGATAAAAAATATAGGTAATTACAGGCCCATTAGTCTAACTTCAGTTGTTGGTAAGCTACTTGAGCATAATTGGAGACAAAATTCGGCAGGATTTACCTTGAAAGCCACTCATTAATTGAAAGGGATTCACAACATGGCTTTACCATGTAACAAGAGATCCCCGCCTATCAATACCTATTTAACCTTTTATAACGCGACCCTCTTCTGGGAGTTTATGACGTGAACCAAATCACTGGACATAGTCTACCTTGATTTCCTGAAATCGTTTGATAAAGTCTCACACCATAAGAATTACTTTACACACAAATTAAAGCACAGTTTCTCCACCTATCCACTCTCGATACAACTTTCCAAACAACTATCCCCTATTCTTGACAACGTCTCCAGCTGTCTTGCTTCTTTCAACATCGCTAAACTTGTCCTCCAGTCCATCCTTAACTCCTAATTTTAACTGGAAACTTTACATATCTCTTCTCTTACTAAATCAGCTTCCTCTGAGGGCTGGGCGTTATGTACTGTCTCCGCCAGTTCTTTTCTGCTCCCGCGCACAGATTGCTATCCATTTACGGAGGCCTTGTCCGCCCACCTTTTCGTGGCAAAGTATGCATCTCATGTGTGTGTGTGTAGAGGGAGGGGTCCACCACACAGCTCCTCCTTCGACAGAGTGGAGTCAACGGCTCTTCTGTCTCATCAGCTCTCACTCCTCCATACTGATAGTCTTCTACTTCTCCTCAAAGTTCCACCATGCGTTGCCTCTCTTTCTATCTTCTATCGATATTTTCATGCCTGACTAGCACTTCTGAACTTGCTAACTGCATGCCTCCCCCTCCCTCTGCCTCGCCACCTTCTACGACTTTCACTCAAGCTCATCCCTTCTACTGTCCAAATCCTTTTTGATGAAGAGTTAACCAGCATCTTTACTCTTTTATCCCTCACATTTGGTAAACTCTAGAACAATCTTTTCTTCATCTGTATCCTCCTGCTCTACGACTTGAGCCTCTTTCAAGAGGAGGGTATCAGGACACCTCTCCTCCCGAAATTGACTTTATCTTTCTTGGCCCCACTCCTCTAACTCTTTTAGGAGCAGTGGTAGCGGCGAACTTTTCATTTTAACATTTGTTACCTTTTATGCCCCATGAATTGCTCCTCTGCTGTAAAAAAATCGACGGAGGTCAAGTACACCAATGGAATGCGAATTGGTTGAGCAACGAAGACAACATGAGAGTGGTGATCGACTCGGATTTAACTCAGAAGTGGGCGCCATTCACTAGTGGCGTCCCTCAGATGCTGGTCGGTTCCTTGCCCAGATGCTCTTCATTATTTACATCAACATTAGTGGATGTTGGAGATCAATAATCTCATTTGTAAATTTTACAGACGGACTTTCACAAAGATTGGTAGCTTGGTTCCTCACCTGACGAAGACAGACAAAGCCTTTTAGAAGATTTTGCACAAAATTTCAGACTATGTCTGATAGATGGGAGATGAATACCTTAAATGTAGACAGAGTGCTTTAAGTCCTTCAAGTTCGAGACAGAATAAAGAGGTTCTAGGACTGCACGAAAAATGCGTCAAGCGTTAATCTCCAAAAGGGTTCAATGCGTCAAGGGCCTTGCGTCATAATCGCGTCAAACCTCACATTCTCACAGCAATGCATCGAATTCTGCAGCAAATAAAGCGAACAGAGATGCTGAGCTTCTTAAAAGAAACTTTTTACCAAAAAAAAATAAGGAAGTATACTTCCCCCTTACAATAGTTTAGTCAGACCCCCATTTGGAATATGTGTTACAGTTTTGGTATCCTCACCATGCAAAGGACATTGCTCTAAATTAGAAGTGTTCAAAGCATCGGGCAACAAAATGATCCTTCCTTGCGCAACAAACCCTCCGACGAGAGGCTCTCGACCCTTAACTTCTCTCTTGAGAAGGTCGCCTTGAGGAAAACTGATCGATAATGTTTTAAAATACTAAATATAGGCTTTTACGAGTGGACAAATAAAAATTGTTTATGAGTCGATGACACTTTGCGAACAACGAGGAACAATAGCACAGCGAAACTTAGAAATGTAGACAAGTGTATTCAGAAATGCACCAAATTTTTCTTCACCAACGTTGTAGTGCGAGAATGGAATAGCTCCCACCTCTCAGTAGTCCAAGTGCAACACAATTGACTCCTTTAACAAGCTCAAACTCCTGACCGCCACTTTCCTTCAACTTTAATATTAAAGTAAGAAGTAGAAATGCAAAGTTTTTGCAGAATGTACAGAATCACTTTAGGTTTAAGGACAGACACCTAGTCTGGACCATGGAGTCTAATGTGGTCTGATTTTCTATGTAAATCTAAGTAAATCCTTCCTTCCTTTACTCCCTCCCTCCCTTCCCTTCCTTCCTCCTCATTTCTCCTCCTCTCTCCATTTCCCTCCTCCACTCTCCCTCCTTGGGTAATGTGTGAATGCTGAGAGGAAAATCCTATTTTTTCACCTGCAGGACACCTCCTCCTTCCCCTCCCCAGGACACTAACTTGGGCCAATGTGTGTATGAAAGAGGAAAATCCTATTTTTTTTCACCCCACACAGGGACACCTCCCCCCCCTCTGGGACACACTCTCTCTCTCTCTCTCTCTCTCTCTCTCTCTCTCTCTCTCTCTCTCTCTCTCTCTCTCTCTCTCTCTCTCTCTCTCTCTCTCTCTCTCTCTCTCTCTCTCTTCCTCTCTCATCTCTCTCAAGAGGAAAATCTCTCTCCCTCTCTACCCTCTCTCTCTCTACTCTCTCTCTCTCTCTCTCTCTCTCTCTCTCTCTCTCTCTCTCTCTCTCTCTCTCTCTGTTGCCCATTCTATTTTTATCAATAGAATCCCCATCAAGATCTGTTTTCCTTTTCTTTATTGTTCTGCAAATTCATTGTTTTAGGTTAATTAAAGTGCCTACATTTTCTCCCATTTTCCTCTCCTCATCTTCCTCCTCTCCTCCTCCTCCACCTCCTCCACCTCCTCCTCCTCCTCCCTCCTCTTCTTCCTCTCTACTTCCCTTTACTTTTGACTCGCATTCTCATTCTTTTCAATTCTTACACTCCTCCTCCTCCTCCTCCTCCTCCTTTCTCCTCCTCCTCTCCTCCTCCTCCTCCTCCTCCTTCTTCCCTTCATGATCTCTTCCTTCTTCTCGTCGTTCTCTTCCACCCTTCTCCTTCACCTCCTTCCATCCTTCATCTCTCTCCAAAATCCTCCTTCCTATCCTCCTCCCCCCTTCCTTCTCTTATCTCTTTTCCTTTTCTTCCACTATCTTTCTTCCAAATTCTACATCTCCTTGCTTCCATGCTCTTTCTTTGATTCACCCTCCTCCCCTCTTATTCCTTTTCCTTCTCATCATCATATCTTCCCTCCTCTTCCTCCTTCCTTTGTTCTTTATTTCTTCTTTTCTATTCATTATTTAATTCATGTCTCCCCTTACCCCTCCTCCCTTTTCCCTTTCCTTTCCTTCTCTTCTACAATTCTCTTCTCTTCCTTTCCTATCTATTTCCACTCTTACTTTCATCTTTCCTCCTTCCTTCCACTCCTTTCCTCCTCCTTACCTCTCATCTACTCTTCCTCCCTAACTATCTTGTTTTAGCTTTAGAGTTTAGATCTTTAAGTAACTCAACAAGCTCAGTAACTTTGGTCGAGCCATGCCAAAAATCGACTTCTAAACTAACCTGAGACCTCCAGTCAAAAATGATTCCTCCTCTTCGGCGTGGCAATGCAGTACAGACATGGGAGGTGTTTTCCTCTGACCTCAGACCGTAAATCGCCCACGCCCAACAGCACCTTCCTGCAGAAATGGTTTTCAGTGCGGAAACGATGACTCCTTCCAGAACTTAGCTTAGGCAGATATTTCGTTTTCAACAGGAGGGAATTAAACGATCTGTTGCGTACGTGGAAGTCGGGTCTTGTATTGTTCCCGAAGGTCATTCAATTATTTGACGAAAAGATGAAATTACTATCGCAGCAGACGCAATCTCGTAATGAGCCAGTAGGACGTTGTGGCAATACCTGCTCTTCCACGTTTCCAGAAAAATGGCTGTTTCGTTGACTAATCTACTGTGCAATCTCTCTCCACATCATCCTCTTCTCTCTTCTTCTTCTTCTTCTTCTTCTTCTTCTTCTTCTTCTTCTTCTCCCCCTTTTTCTACTTCTTCTTCCTTCACTATTCTCTACTTCAACTTGTCATCCTCATTATTTCCTAACTTTAATCTACTACTTTCCTTTTCCCTCCCTCTTGCTTCTTACCTCCTCCTCCTCTTATTTTCTCTACTCTTCGTTGTCCTCCACCTCCTCCTCCTCCTCCTTATCTTCCTCCTCCTCCTCTTTATTTACCTCAAGCTTTATCATATTCTTAATTCTCCTTCCCTTTCCTCCTCCTCCTCTCCTCCTCCTCCTCCTGCTCTTCCTCCTCCTCCTCCTCCTCCCTTCGTAACCAACTGATAATCCCTTCATCACCTTATCTCCTTATATTCCAGCTAATCCGGAGAGAGAGAGAGAGAGAGAGAGAGAGAGAGAGAGAGAGAGAGAGAGAGAGAGAGAGAGAGAGAGAGAGAGATATAGAGAGATAGAGATAGATTTGTTATAGATTTACAGAAAATCAGACCACACAGACCTCCCATGGTCCAGACTTGGTGGTCTGTCCTTAAACCTAAGTGATTTTATATTAATCAGAAGATCAAACGTTGCATTTCTACTCTAGTTGATATTGGTTGAAGGAAGTGACGGTCGAGCTTATTTTTGAAGGAGCTGAATCGTTACACTGACCACTGACGGTGGAAGCTTATTCCATTCTCACCACAACAAAGAAGAAAAAATTTGCAGTCTGAATTTTACTTGTTCATCTGAGTTTTACGCCATTGTTCCTCGTGCGCAAAGTGTCATCTATCATAAACAATGTTGATCTGTTCATATCTGTGAAACCATTAAGTATTTTAAAACATTCGATCAGTTTTCCTCGGAGGCGATGTTTCAAGAGAGGAACATGTTAAGGTAGAAAGCCTTTCTTCGCAGGATTTGGTTGCGCAAGCGAAGGGATCATTTTCGTTGCCCGACGCTGAACACCTTCTAATTTAGCAATATCCTTGCATGGTGGGGAGACCAAACTGTACCGCATATTCCAAGCGGGTCTGACTCTAAACTGTTGTAGAGCGGGAGTATTACATCTTTATTCTTGAATACAAAGTCTTTTTTAATGAAGCCCAACATTCTGTTCGCTTTATTTGCTGCATCGATGCATTGCTGTGAGAATTTGAGGTTTGACGCATTTTGACCCCAAGTTTTTGACGCATTGAACGCTTTTTTTGAGTTTAACGCCGCGCATTTCTCTCGTATTCGAACTTCTTATTCCTCGTTCCAACTTGAAGGACCTGGCAGCATTTGTTCACGTTAAAGGGCATCTCCCATCTATCCGACTAAGTTGAATTTGTGCAAACTTCTTGGAGGCTTTGCCTGTCTTCGTCAGTGAGAACCGAGTTGCCAATCTTTGTGTCGTCTGCAAATCTTACTAATGCGGTTATTGAGTCCAAACATCCACGTCGTTGATGTAAATAATGAAGAGCACTAAGGATCGAGCCTTCCTGAGGGACGCCACTTCAGTGACAGGCGCCCACTCTGGAGTTAAATCCGTCAGATCACTACTCTTGTTGTCTGTTGCTCAACCAATTCGCGATCCATTGGTTTACTTGACCGTCAATACCTATTTGCTTTAATTGTAAAGTAATTTATGATGCGGGACTTTATCAAACGCTTTCTGAAATCAAGATAGACTACGTCCAGTGATTTGCTACGTCATAAACAGTGAAGAGGGTCGTTATAAAAGGTTAATAGGTTTGATAGGCAGGATCTTTTTGTTTGGAAGCCATGTTAGAGAGTCCCCAATCAATGAGGGCTTTGCAAGGTAATCTACAAGAAACTTGTCTCTAATTATGCCCTCAAGTAGCTTTAGTATCACAACCGAAGTTAGACTAATGGGCCTGTAATTACTCTGGTACTTTTTGTCTCCTTTCTTGAAAATCGGTGTCACGTTAGCCTTTTTTCCAATCTGAAGGACGATGCCTTGTCGCAAGGACATATTGAATACTGGTTGTGAGGGAGGAGAGTATTTCGCTCACTTTGTTTTTTTCAGCAGAGTTGATATACTTTGTCAGGTCCAGGACTTTATTTGTTTTAAGTGAATGGAGAGCTTTAAGGACTTCATCGGTTGTTATTTCAAAATTAGGCAATGCATGCCTGAGATTTACAATAGTACTGGTGTTGGTGGTAGCGAGAGGAAGATCATAGTATTAAACACCGAGGTAGAAAAGTAATTGCTTAAGAGGTTTGCAATGTGTTGGCTGTCAGTCAATAGTGCAATTCGTCGCTGTTTCTTGTTAAAGGTCCAATGCCACTTTTGATCGCCTTTTCTATATGTTGTTTATGTAATCAGAAGAGATTTCCTGGATTATTTTTACAGTTATTGCAATATTTTCTTCGTATCTACGCTTTGCCTGACCTACTAGTCTTTTTTTGTACTCGTCGCCTGGCATCATTATGCAAAGTCTAATGTTCCTTTCGGGCGTGCTTTCATTCTTTTCTTTAACCTGTAAAACAATTTTCTCTCATTGACTGATTATTGTTTAATTTCGCTATTAAACCACGGTGGGCTTTCTTTATTAGTGTTAATTGCCTTCTGCACAGTGACGAATGTGTTCCTGGTTGAGTGAGGCGATTTTTAAGGCTTAGCCAGGCTTCCTCTTTACGTTGCTGTCATCTGATAGTTGTATTTCTGTTAGTTTTTGTTTGGATTTCTACGAAGTTAGCTCTTTGGAAATTAAATTTTACTTTACTTTCAGTCATCACGATTGAGCTTTTAATGTCGACGCGCACTAATTTAGATCGTAAGAACTGAGGTGTTCTCCTCACCGTGACACTACTGACAAGCAAGGTTATCTTGGTCGTTATAACAAGGTCGGAGTATTATTTTGTCGAGTTGGCTCAGAAACCATTTGGCTTAGATAATTTTCTTTCTAGAAATTCGATCATTCTATGTGACTCTGCCTTCTGTACCTGACAGTGTCGCCTAGTCGATATGGGGAAGTTTAAAGTTCCAATATCAGTGTCACAGTTATTATGACTGCCTTAAGACGCTGTACATTTCAAGGTCGTCATCGAGTGATTGCCCGGGAGGTCTGTAGGTGACAGATATATTTAAGTTGACTTTGCAATGTTTACTCGCACGCACAAATGTTCAACGTTACTGTTTCCCGGTGTTTTGTCAGTGGGTTGCAAATAGCTTTTGACATAAAGGGCGACGCCACCGCCTCTACGGTTTACACGATCTTTGTTGAAGAGTCTGTAGCCATCTATGTTGTATTCGGAACTTAAATCAATATTTGTGGTGTCGATAAATGTTTCGGTTATAGCAATTATGTCAAAATTTTCTGTTAAAGCAAGACATCTCAGTTCATCAAATTTGTTTCTTAGGCTACGCGCATTGAAACTAAGGATTTTAAGTTATCTAGAGGCTTGGTAATAGAGGTGGTGGTACTTGTGGATCACGGTTACGGGTTTGTTGTGATGCAGTCTATTTACACGGCAGCAGGATGGAAGGGACGTGGAAATCTGGCTGCGATGGAGGAATAGAAATAAGAGTTGTTGAGGCTGAAGGCCTTACTGTAGGAAATCAAAATATTAGGGAATACTGCTGGATGAGCCTACGGTACTTGTCCAGCAGCAGAGGTCGTTGGAGAACAAAGAGTGAGTCATTAGAAGGAGAAGTCAACACCAGCTCCAGGATAGACGGCCAAAATCAACCAGAAGGTGCTCTAGCAAACGAGGTGAAGCATGTTCGAGTGCAGGTGAGGAGGGTGATGAGGCGTTGCAGGAGGGGCGATGATGTTGGCGTCCTGAGTGACAGAGAAGTTTCCTGTTACAAGTCGAACACTTGAGAGCGCCATCTTAGTAAGGAGGAGGTATCTATTTGTTTGCTTTTCCTTTTTCTTTAATGAGAGAGAGAGAGAGAGAGAGAGAGAGAGAGAGAGAGAGAGTGAGAGAGAGAGAGAGAGAGAGAGAGAGAGAGAGAGAGAGAGAGAGAGAGAGAGAGAGAGAGAGAGAGAGAGAGAGAGAGAGAGAGAGAGAGAGAGAGAGAGAGAGTAAAGAGGACGAGATATGGGAAGGCGTTAGGAAGGTGGACAGACTGAAGAAAGGGAAGGAAAGGGTGGAGGTGAGAGGAGGTAACGAGATAGGTGAGTGGAGGGGAGAAAGAGAGGGATGGGAGGTAGGTGAGTGAGAGAGGGAAAATTGAGAGGAGGAGAGGGAGGGAGCGAGAGGGAGGGAGGGAGGATTACTGGTCTCCTGGGGGAATAATCTGAGAAAGTCAGGTCAGGTAGGTCTGAAATGCGTAGGAGAGTGGCACGGAGAGAATCTGAGAGCAAATATAAAGAATGTAAGGAAAGAGTGTAATGGGAAGTTTTGTGTGAGGGTGTATATATGTTTTTACAGGGCGCTACTGTGAGAGGGTAGATACAAGCGGAGAGAGTAGTAAGTAAAAATAAGGCAACATTAATCCTGTCCAATAGTAAGCCTTTAATGTAGTCGGTAGGCAAACAGCACACCTCCTGCAGACAGCTATATTGAATATAAACAGCAAAAATGAAGTAGCAACACACACAACACAGCAAGATTACAGGTATTCAGACACACACACAGCGATGGATTATCATCAGAGAGGTTATCACACGGAATAGGCGCGTGTGGCTAACCCCTACTACGGGGGTGACATACCTGGAGAGAGCAACAGTTAACATATTAGAGAGCGTTGAACTTTCGTCCTTTTGTCGCGTTTCCAGAGAGGACTGTGAGGAGAGAGCACCCATTGTGGACTCGAGTGAGAGAGGGTGTGTTGCTGTGTTGTTATGTTCTTGTGAGGTGAGAAGAGAAAGATGAAAACTCTGAGGAGTTAAAGAGAGAGGAGTGAGGGAGGAGAGGAGAGAGATAGAGAGAGAGAGAGAAGAGAGGACAGATGAGAGAGAGAGAGAGATGAAGAGAGAGAGAGAGAGAGAGAGAGAGAGAGAGAGAGAGAGAGAGAGAGAGATCAGGGCTTTGGGAGATATAGATAACAGAAATCAGAGAGGACAGAAACCCACACAAAATTACAAAGAATCACACCATCCTTAGACCATGGAAAATACAGACTTGTGGAGGAAACCTAAAATAGCAAGTGCAGAGGAGGGAGTGGTGTAATGATAAAGAAAGACATTGATCCATATACAAGGAGAGAGGGAAAAAGCAGGAACAGTAGTGAGAAGCTTGGGACAGGTGGAAAGGATGACATTGAGAACATCAGACTACCATCATGGAGTAAGAAAATTGGTGCATGATTGATTTGCTATAGAGTTTGAGATGTTTGAGGCATGAGAGAGTAATCAAGATGGAGAGTAAGCAAGGGTTGAGGGAGAGAGAAAGTGGTAGAGATGGATGGGGTTGAAAACTGGTGAATAACAATTGATGAGACCATTTGCAAGAGGGTGTATGAGGACAAAATTGGGTGCGTAGGAGAAAGCCTGCTGGGTCATATATTGTAATTATAGTGAACACCTTCTAAAATGTTGCCACTACTCAGCTATGGGGAAGGAAAACTGTACACGCATATTCCAAGGAGTCAACCACACTACTAAACCTATTGTAGAACCATTTACGCATTTTACACAATAAACACTACTAAAAGTGAATAACACACACACACACACTTTAACACTACACTATGACAATCTAGGTTTGACGCATTTGACACTAAGTCGTGACGCATTGAATTATATAATGCATTTATACATTCGAACTTTATCTCGTTCCAACTTGAAAACAGCATGTTATGGGGAATTCCCATCTATCCGACCAAGCTGAAATTTGTGCAAATGCATCTTTAACATAACTTTGGCCTGTCTTCGTCATATGAGAAATAGAGACCAATTCAATATATTTGCAAATTTATAATGCTATTGTTGACAAGAATCCAACAGTAGTAATGTATAATGAAGAGCGGAGGTCTGTCCCCTTTCATTGCTAAACAGCTCATGATTACTTTTTACTGGTAAAATTGATCATGCTAATGGTCTGACCTCACTTTGCACCTGACAGAATCTCATATTGTGGGGAAGTTCCTTTAATTTTCTCCAGAACCAAGCTATCACCGATTGAATTGTTGTGGATTTCTTCACTTTAAGATTTGGTACTATCATATCAAGATGTGGCACTTATCTACAGACGAAATGCTTATGTTCTTGCCACAAAGCAGAGTATTTGCTAGCTTCTACTACCTAATCACCTACTTTTACTGCACAAACTATCTGTAAATAGCAGTCTTCCTCTGTCCCTTACGTCTGGTGTCTGCAGTCCCTCAATAATTTACTCCCCGACTGACTCTCCGGCGTTCACGTATTAAATTAACATTGAACGGCGTTGCTGTACGGGAGCTACAACCTCTATGAATCTGGATTCTCTGATAAATGGTGTTTTGTTTTGTACTGGAATAATTGGTCAGAGGTTAAAAGACAGTTGGGCATCAAGCATGCCGGGGATTGCATTGAGCTCCTGTGAATGGGTGTAAATATGCGGAACTAAGACTGCACAGAGGATCAGTACAGGGCAGGTGTCATGTAGGATACCCAAGCTCATGTTTCTATGGTGTCCATTTCCACATCGTTCTCTGGTGTGACTGCAGAATGAAGACAAGGTGAGAGTGGTGTGGCTGCCTGGACTTTGAACCCCGTCGCTGACCAGCCTCTGAAATCTTACCTCGTCCCCAAGGTATGCCATCATGCTAATGTAAGAGCTCTAAGTCAGGCATTAAGCCTTAAAGACACGATGTGGATTCCAGAAGGAACCAATGTAGTGGTTGGAGGCTAGTTAAAGAAGAAGTGGAAGACACTTCGTTAAGGGAGATTGATGAAAGGATAAAACTGTAATGGGGATTTAGATTGTAGGGCTACTGGAAAACTGGTCCAGGGAAAACAGTTCATGGGGAACAAGGATTGGATAGAGAAGAGAGAAAGAGGAGAGTGGAGGAAGAGAGACGAAGAGAGGAGAGAGAGAAGAAGAGAGAGAGGAGATAATCCAGAAAGAGATGAAGAGAAGAGCCCTATAAGAAAAGGCGAAGTACTTATCGATACATAAGTGAGAAGAGAATTAAAATAATGAGAGAAGAAGAGACAGAAAGTGTGTGATTAATAAAGACCATCTGTGTGTTTAGAATAATCCTGAAAGCACAGAATACTTTTTTTGACTATAAGTAAAAAATGGAGCTATCTTAAACAATAAGAATTGGAAAATAAGTAAAGATTTAGGACCAAAATATTATTAATGAAAGTGTAAAGACGAAGAGGTGAACAGGAAGGAAAAAGAATACACGAAATGGTGTGATATTCCATGCAACTACAATTTATGTCAAATCGGAAAATGTCTTGCTTTCTCTAACTCATCTGACTTCTCTCACAAGAGTTCTCCTCCAACTTCTTTCTTCTTTTCACTCCTCATCTGCCCAGCCCTCATATTTTGAAGAGGAGAGTGATTATGAAGCTAACCTGATGGAGACAATGCTAGGATGTATATATACGGATACTGATATTGTGGAAGATTATGAGAGATCGAAGTTGAAGATAATAAAGATATCTGTGTGTGCATCAGTCACAGAGGTGAGCAGGGCTGCAGAAAGAGAAAGATATTTTCCAGAGAGAAAGCCTTGGTTGAACTTTCAGCGAGTATCCCTGTGCTTCCTGAGTAGCAGATGCGGAGAAAAGAAGAGCCTGCCGCAGAACAGAGGAGAAAAATGCCCTGAGGATAGAAGAAGAGGAGAAATACTATGAGAGAACGAGAAGAAAAGGAGAAAATATGTAGGAGAGAAAAATTTTCTACCAAGAGAGAGAGGACTGATGTTTACTTAGAAGATGCTGACTTACTGTGAAGAGAGAGAGAGAGTGCTTCGAAGAGAGGTTCAGTGATCTGAGAGGAAAAAGAGGAGGACGAGAGATGTTGAGTTTATGCAGAGGAAGAGGAAATTTAGTTTGAAAACTTACAGTTGGTGATTCTAAAGTAATATAAAGTCTCTGAATCCTGTGAGTCTGATTTTACGGCTCAGTAAAGAGACGCCAAAATGAGGAGTGTGTCATGGCCGAAGTGTGGTGCAGAAGTGCTTGTGGATGATGGGCCAGTGTGTGTGTGTGTGTGTGTGTGACACGAGGAATGCTTGAAGAGACAGACAGAATGGTTGAGTTCATGAAGAGGAGGAGGAGGAGAAAGAGGAGGAGGAGGAGGAGGAGGAGGAGGAGGAGAGAATTTTCGTATAATGAGACGAGTAAAAAGAATGAGAAAGAGGGTGACAGACAGACAGACAGACAGACAGACAGATACACAGATTAAAGACATACAGACAGACACACGCACAACCACTAGGACAGATACAGCTGACTGGCAAGTAGATATATACACACACATTCGTTCGTGATACAAGCTCTCCCTTCCTAAGACATTCCTTGCGGCCGTACTCCCATACTAAAACAAATCACTTATTTCCAACTCGAAAAAACAACGGCAACTTCTAAACTGTTCTTCTTTCTCGTCAAATTCCACTTATTGAACTTCTGTCTTCGTTTTTCCTTATTTCTTCGAGTTATGTTACAAGCTCTCCCTTCTTAAGTCATCCCTTTACTAAAATAAATCACTTGTTATGTTCTTCTTTCGTCATTCATATTGAACTTCTGTCTTCGTTTTTCCTTATTTCTTCGAGTTATGTTACAAGCTCTCCCTTCTTAAGTCATCCCTTTACTAAAATAAATCACTTGTTACCAACACAAAAAACAACGGCAACTTCTAAACTGTTTTCCACCATAATTAATTGCCACATATTTAACTTCCATCTTCGTTCTCCCATATTTCTTCGAGCTCTCCTTTCTTAAGTCATCCCTTTACTAAAACAAATCACTTGTTACCAACACAAAAAACAACGACAACTTCTAAACTGTTTTCCACCATAATTAATTGCCACATATTTAACTTCCATCTTCGAGCTCTCCTTTCTTAAGTCATCCCTTTACTAAAACAAATCACTTGTTACCAACACAAAAAACAACGGCTACTTCTAAACTTTTCCACCATAAGTAATTTCCACATATATAACTTTTATCTTCGTTTTCCCATGTTTCTTCGAGTTATGTTACAGGTTCTCCCTTCCCAAGTCATTCCGTTGGCAACTTCTGAACTGTTTTCCACCTCAATTTATTTCCACATGTTTAACTTCCATCTTCATTTTCCCATGTTTCTTCGAGTTATGTTACAAGCTCTAGCTTCCTAAGACATTCCTTGCGGCCGTACTCCCATACTAAAAGAAAGCATTTATTACCAACACAAAGAGCAATGGCAGCTTCTAAACTGTTTCTCTCTCTCATTACATTCCAAATACTTAACTTCTGTCTTCATTTCCCATATGTCTTCGAGTTGTGTTACTAGCTCCCTTCCTAAGTCATTTCCTTGGCAATTTATAAACTGTTTTTCACTCGTCAAATTCCACATATACTTAACTTCTATCTTCGTTTTTCCATAATTCTTCTAGTTTATACCATTAATAGCTGAGGAAGTTTTCATATAGGCTTTTTTCTCATTATTTATTTTACCCTTGAGCTGTTTCCTTTACTGTAAAAAAAAAAAAATAGATGATGTCCTTAATTCATAAAGGGAGTCCATCTTACCTGTGTGAACTGGGGCCATATTCTTAAACAGATCGACCCCCTAGCACACATATTTGACAAGGCTTCCGTAGGAGTTGTGGGCATTTCTAGGGGTAGTTTAATGACGCTGGTGGTTGTATGACCCTTCTTCTGTACCATAAACCTAAAAAAACACTCATTAGAACCCAATTGATCTCCTTTTCGGCCTTTGAAGATAGGTGACGTGAGAGGTGGAAGCGTCTGAGAATACTGTCCCTGGCCTCAGAGGAATGGTCCAGGAAAGGATGACTTGTGGTATGGGCCTTGAGATCACATCCCACACTATCGCTCAGCCAGATAACGTTCCCTACGAGCTAATAATGGCTATACGTCCAACTTAATATTTTTCTCTTAATAATAGTATGGCCCCAACAGACCAAGAGAGAAGTTATTAGAAGTTGAGTTTCTTGGATTTAACGAAGACGAGAAACAGTTAAGAAGCTGCCATCGGTTTCTGAGTTGGTAATGAATGACCAAGATCAATTCATGGCTTGTAAGGTCAGGTGGGGTCAGGAGGAGGAATAGTATGGTGCAAAAAAGCCATGAGAAAATAGTTAGAAATGTGTGGTATTTAAGGAAGATGATATACAGTTCAGAAGCTGCCGTTGTTGTTGTTTTTTAATGTTATGACTGACCTAGATCTATTCGCGGTTTGAGGTTAGGTGGGTTTTAATAGTATGGTGCAAACAGGAAAAGATAAGTATAATTAGAAGTACTGGGTATTTAAAAGGAAGATGAAGAACACTTAAAAAAGATTACGTAGTTTTTTTTGAGTTGGTAGTGACTGACCTATATGAATTCATGGCTAGTGAGGTTAAGTGGGTTTAGGAGGAGGAATAGTATCGTGCAAATAGACCAAGAAAAGAATAGTTAGAAGTAAGGGGTATTCATTAAGGAAGGTGAAATACAGTTATGAAGCTGCAGTTGTTTCTTTAATTGGTAATGACTGACTTAGGTAAATAAATGGCTAGTGAGATTAGGTGAGGTCAGGAGTAGGAATAGTATGGTGCAAATTGACCAAGAAAAGGAAAGTTAGAAGTAAGGGATATTCATTAAGGAAGGTGAAATACAGTTATGAAGCTGCAGTTGTTTCTTTAATTGGTAATGACTGACTTAGATAAATAAATGGCTAGTGAGATTAGGTGAGGTCAGAAGTAGGAACAGTATGGAGCAAATTGACCAAGAAAAGAATTGTTAGAAGTAAGGGGTATTCATTAAGGAAGGTGAAATACAGTTATGAAGTTACAGTTGTTTTTTTAACTGGTAATGACTGACTTAGGTAAATAAATGGCTAGTGAGGTTAGGTGAGATCAGGAGTAGGAATAGTATGGTGCAAATTGACCAAGAAAAGGAAAGTTAGAAGTAAGGGGTATTCATTAAGGAAGGTGAAATACAGTTATGAATCTGCAGTTTGTTTTTGAGTTTGTTATGATTGACTTGGGTAAATAAATGGCTAGGGAGGTTAGGTGAGGTCAGGAGTAGGAATAGTATGGAGCAAATTGACCAAGAAAAGGAAAGTTAGAAGTAAGGGATATTCATTAAGGAAGGTGAAATACAGTTATGAAGCTGCAGTTGGTTTTTGAGTTTGTTATGATTGACTTGGGTAAATAAATGGCTAGGGAGGTTAGGTGGGGTTAGGAGGAGGAATATTATGGTGCAAATAGGCCAAGAAAAGAAAAGTTTGAAGAATGGGATATTTAAGGAAAATGAAGAACAGTTAAGAAGCTGCCAATGTTTTTTGAGTTTGTTATGACTCTTAGGTAAATACATGGCTAGTGAGTTTAGGTGAGGTCCGGGAAAGGTATAGTATAGTACAAATAGACCAAGAAAATAACAGTTAATAGTATGTGGTATTTAAGGAAGATGAAATACAGATAAGAAGCTGCCGTAGGTTTTTGAGCTTATGACTGGCTAAGTGAATATATAGTGAATAATAGTGAAGTTAGGTGAGGATTAGGAGGAATAGTATGGTACAAATAGGCAAAAAATAGAAGAGTTAGAAGTATGTGGTATTTAAAGATGATAATATGAAGTTAAGAAGCTGCCGGTGTTTTTTTACTATGTTATGAGTGAGTTAGG